>NC_057810.1:223627190-223870442 GCF_018294505.1 Triticum aestivum | reverse complement strand
GCCCACCTTCCTCCTCAGCCACCTACCCCGCCACCCGACCAACCTCGAGCGCCGCCGCCTCCCATTCTCCCTGGTCCGGCCAGCACGGCGCCGCCTCCCATCCTCCCTGGTCCGGCCAGCGCGCCGCCGCCCAGGCGCCAGGGCCGGTGCCGCGCAGTCCACCGGAAACCAACCCTTCAAAGGCGCGCCCTCCCACCGCCACGCACTGCGGCGTCCAGGCAAAATATGCGCCGTTGTTGACCCCCTTTTGGATCTCGCCCGTGGTGCTCCTTCCCTCGACTCTGCCAAGATCCTGCGATCTACCATCGATCTGGTCTCCCGTCGACAACACCACCGCCGTGCCACGTCGCCACCTCGACTAGGCCATGGTCAAACGCATCAAGATCGGTCCCGCCGGCCATCGCTGCACCAGGACGGGATCCCCATCCTCTCCGCTCTCTTCTCCATTGACGGCGAGCGGGTGAGCACCCCTTTGCCCCCACTGTCCATCCTCATCTGCTGGCGAGCACACCTGGTAGCCGTCACCGTAGATCCAACCCTCGTTGTCCCCCTCCGTCTGCTTCCTTCCCCGACGGTGAGCTCACTCTTCGACAGAAGAAAAATCGCCCACCCTCTGCTCGTCGCTGCTCTCCTCCACATGGCTCAAGGGGTAGGAGGGAGCTCCGATCCATCTCAGGAACCGACGAGATTTGCCGTTCACCTGCAATTTACTGTTTTGTGTTTTTCAGAAGATAAAAAATTTAAAGTGCAGATGTGGTCCGCTGATGTTTGTGCTTGAGGTTCAGTTTATTTATTTTTGCAGGAAGATGGTTTCCGCAATTTGGTGGGATGTCGTGTTGCATTATTTTTGCATTTCCCTCGTCATGCAGTTTGGACAGCGAGCCTTCCTTCGTGGCGTGTGCGTGTGTGCAATCCGCGACGTGTGTGTGTGGAGTGCAGCATGTCTAATCATGCAGTCCGCGACCGCTGTCGTGCAGCTCATACAAGCCTGCAATGAAGTTCCATTCTTGTGTTTGTGCTCTTCGATGAACACAAGTGCACTGTAGCTACTGGATAGTGGACTGCGAAAGGTGCGGTGCGGTTGACGTACCGTTGAAGTTTGCCTGGGTCGTCGCTGCAGTACGGCTAGGTGTCGAAAGCTGTTTCTTTTTTATTTTTCACGTTTTCAGAGACTACAGTTCATTATTAAAAATGTTTTCAAAAGGTCCGTGCAGAGCACTCTATTTTAGGAAATGACTTTAAAAGGTATTTGCAGCTCACTTCGGTTTCCCTAGCAGCTCACTTATGTTTCACTTGCCTACGGTGAAGCGCAGTTCGTTGCAGCTCACTCCAATGTTAAATTTTAGAGTACGCACGGTGGCGGATAAAAAACAAAAAAAAGCAAAAAAACAATGTGGTTCATTTTGAAGTGTGTTTGTTCCTCGGATGTGGTTCACTTTTGAGAGTGATGATGTTCACTTCGCCCAACATGAAAATGCAAAAAAATCAGCGAAACTACAAGATGGTAATGTGGTTCACTTTGATATATGTCGCGGCTCACTTGCCTTGTCTTTGCGGTCCACTCTTTTCATAAAAGAAAGTTGAAAAAAAGACAACAAAAATAAAAACTCACATGGGAAAATTTACATCTCACAAAAAAAAATTCATGCAGTGCACTTGTTGGTCTGATGAAGTGCAGTTTTTGGTCTGAAAGAAGTGCGGTTTTCTGCCTGATGCAGTACACATGTCGATTTAGGTGTTGCGAAAAACAGAGTGTCCGTATTTCGGTAAATTTAAAACTGCTTTTAAACCGTAAGGATTAAACCGTAAGGATATCTTTCCAACGACGTATGATTTGAATTATTCCGACCAGCCGTTCGTAAAAATTTCATGAAAAAACAGCCGCTGCCTCTCGAAGTCACCCGCACGATTTTCAAAATTAACTAAAAACCGTAAGAAATCTCAAAACCATTTCAACATATGAAAGTTGCGCCTTGTCCGTAGCTTTCCAACGGCGTATCATACGTCTCGTTCCGAAAAACGGTAAGAAAACTGGAGCAAAAACAGTACCGAAAATTTCAAAAAATTTGAAAAACAGAGTTCCACGATTAAGTAAATTTGAAACTGCTCTTAAACCGTAACGAATTAGAGAAACATTTATATATGAAAAAGATGCGCCTCGACGATATCTATCCAACGGTGTATCGTTTGCTTCGTTCCGACGAGCGTTTAGTAGAAATCGCGAAAAAACGCTCGCTGTCACTCGTCATGGGACGCGCCAATTTCAAAACTGCTCTTAAACCGTGTGGAATCTCGAAAAGTGTTCAACATTCGAAGTTGCGCCTAATTCATAGCTTTTCAACGGTATATTACACGCCTCATTCCGATAAACGGTTAAAATATTAGAGCGAAAACACTACCGAAAAAATAACGCGTGCAATTTTTTCCGACGAGAAGTTCACTAGTCTATATTGCAGTGCTCGTCGTCAAGAAGATGCAGTGCACTTGCGTTCAGCGTGCAGTGCGGAAGTGGTGTGCAGAATAGTTATTCTGCTAATATTAGCAGAATAGACCGTCTGTGTGTGTGTGTATATATATATATATATATATATATATATATATATATATATATATATATATATATATACTGCCTTCGCGGCTAAGCTTGTGTTTATTGCGAAAAGCTGGATACAATTCTTTTACAGAGGAAAGCCGATGTGTATTCTTTAAAGAACCCGCCTTGCAATGTCGAAGACAATCTGAGTGCCGAATATATCATCAGTAAAGACTCGTTCGGGGGCTACTCTGGGAGTCCTGGACTAGGGGGTCCTCGGGCGTCCGGGCTATTGGTTTGGGCCGGACTGATGGGCCGTCAAGCTACAAGACAGAAGGTTATCTCTCATGTCCGGAGGGGACTCTCACATGCGTGGATGACAAGTATAGGTGTCCGAATATATTTTTCCTTTCTGTAAAACCGACTTTGTACAACCCTACGCCCCTCCGGTGTCTATATAAACCGGAGGGTTAGATCGGAGGCAGGATCATAACATTGCTAGGTTAGCTTTCTAGGGTTAGCCGAATCGATCTCGTGGTGGATCAACTCTTGTAACCCCTATATCCTTGAATATAATCAAGTAGGAGTAGGGTTTTACCTCTATTAAGAGGGTCCGAACCTGGGTGAACACAGTGTCCCTTCTCCATTGCTACTATTGATCCTCAGACGCACAACTTGAGCCCCCCTACCTGGGATCTGCCGGTTTTGACACCGACAGGCCCCTTTCGATAAATAAGATTAGCATAATTAATTTTGCTAATTAACTAGGTCACTGACAAACAGGGTCCACTAGTTATTTAGTCTAATTAAAATACTTAAAATCTGTTAATTAGTAAATAGACTATGACAAACGGACCCCATCGGTCAGTTGACTGGTCAATGGTCAGAGTTGACCGCTGACGTTATACTGATGCGGTAAACATATTTTTGATTTATAAATTAATCTGATAATTCCAAAATGTATTCAAACTTTAAAAAATAATATAAAATAAACCGTAGGTCAGATGAAAACAATTTGTACATGAAAGTTGCTCAGAAAAGCGAGACGAACCCGATTACGCAGTCCATTCGTCTGCCACACATCCCTAGCATAGCGAACATGCAACCTTGCCCCTCTGGTTCGTCTGTCCAAAAATGCCTAACACTTGGAAAACATTCCGAGATGTTTTCCCCCATCGCCGATACCGTATAGCCCTGTGTTAGAACACCCTGGCTTTTCTTGTTGTCAAGTCATGCATCTGTGTGCTCGTATTTACTGTTTCTCCCCCCTCTTCTCTCCGGTAGACTTCAAGACTGCCGCCGATGCTTCCCCTGTATTCGACTACGTCACCGACGATCCTCCTTCTCGTCTGAGCAACCAGGCAAGCCAACCCCCCTTGATCACCCTTATATCACCCATTCCCTTCTCTCTGTTGCTTGCATTAGATTTTGTTACTATAATTGATTGCTCCTATTCTGATGCATAGCCTGTTTTTGTACCTGTTACTGTTACCTACCTGCTTATTGTAAACTGCTTAGTATAGGTTGGTTTGAGATCCTTCAGTGACCTCCGCCTTGTCCCAGTTGCCCCGCTTTAAGTTTCATGACTCGATCAATGCGATCGACGTCCAGGCCCCGAAATCGCACATCACCCCTTTAGTTGTACGACTCTGCAGAGTTATTATCGAGTGCCGAGGGTGATACCTCGTTAGCACTTCTGATGTAAGTGTAGATATTCGTTAGTGACTTCTGATGTCAACCCTATAGTGTAGCTATTCGGTCATGGTCATCGAGGGTGATTCCTCGTTCACCACTCCCGATAACGACTCTGTCGTGCAAACCCTCAAGTGCGTGGACCATCGAGGGTGATTCCTCCAAGTCCATCTTGACGGTTACATCGAGTGGGAATCCATTAAGGGTGATTCCTCGGGTTTCCCCCTTGCTGTTTCGGACACACAGTTACTTTGACTTACCACAGAACCATCATGACATCGGGTTGGCCCCGAGGGGTACCTGCGAGTGATGTGAAGCTGGGTTGACCTGGAGGGTACCCGAGAGATAATTGCGTGGCATGACCGGGCATTCTTAGCCCTTGTCGTAAGTCCACGAGACGGAGTGACAGGGTCACATGACCGTGAGTCTCTTCTCGTTACCGCGCACTACCAAGACACTAATGGTTTGGATATTTGATCCGAGTAGGCCATTGGCCTTTTTCGCACTGACCACCATGCAGGAATAAGAATGGGCACTCTGCATCGTATGTATCAGCCGAAAGCTCTGCAGACGCCACAGTTCAGCGGCACGCGCCCGGGTGGTCCGCATAAGCACCTGCCT
This sequence comes from Triticum aestivum, assembly GCF_018294505.1. Lineage (NCBI taxonomy): Eukaryota > Viridiplantae > Streptophyta > Magnoliopsida > Poales > Poaceae > Triticum > Triticum aestivum. The sequence goes on along the minus strand of NC_057810.1, from coordinate 223,865,596 downwards.
TGTATAAGGAGGTAGCCAAGACTGATCCCGATCGTCCTTGCAACGCGCACGATTGCAAAGGACGATTGGCCCATGACCCCTTCGCATTTAGGCTGTAGACCAGCGTGTGACCTCTCTGATGAGCCTAGGTAGGACTGCGGTGTGCTGATCGGCCGAGGCCGGTCATGACCTGATGGTGTGTCCGACCGAAGTTGATCGAGCATGTTGGGTAAGTTGGTGCACCCCTGTAGGGAAGTATTATCTATTCGAATAGCCGGGTCCATGGTAACGGACGCTCGGAGTTGTATCCCGATCGATACAACTAGAACGGGATGCTGAGGCATGAGAAATGGATATGATGGCTCTGGGATTAGTTTCTCACAGGGAGTCGAGAAAGGATCTCTGGGCGCTAATGTTACAACTTGTTTGCTAAATATAAACTGCTATTCTATACTCTTCTGAATGCTGCAATATGCTTGGACCTCCTTGAATATGCTAGTCTTTGATAGGCTAGGCTTTTCCCTCTATTCAGGCATTCTGCAGTTTAGTCCGCAGCTACTACCAATGTCTTTGATACCGATGCATATGTAGTGTAGATCCTTGCTTCCGAGTACTTTGGATGAGTACTCACGGTTGCTTTGCTTCCCTTTTTCCAGCTCTTTCCATTCTTCTTGGATGCTGTAACCAGATGGTAGAGCCCAGGAGCCAGATACTACCGCCGACGACTACTACTACCCCAACAGAGACTATGTCACGCCCAATATGCGACCCTATCCAAAAGGAACTCGAAGGTCCCACCAAGGATAGACCCGCATATTGAAACACTTTTGCAAGGTGGATATCATTACATCAACATTACATAAAAGATGGGGATACATACAAAAGGCATATCATGCCACACGAATACAACATCTCTTACATAAGAGCACCATCCGACTATGGATGAAACACAAACAGAAGCTCAAACGACATCCACCCTGCTAGCCCAGGCTGCTGACCTGGAACCTATCCCCTGATCGAAGAAGAAGCGGAAGAAGAACTCCAAAACAAGCAAGCATCGCTCTCGCGTCAAGATCATCGCAACCTGCAACTATTGCTGTAGTAATCTGTGAGCCACGAGGACTCAGCAATCCCATTATCATGGGTATCAAGACTAGCAAAGCTTAATGGGAAAGGAAGGGGTAAAGTGGTGAGGTTGCAGCAGCGACTAAGCATGATATGGTGGCTAACATACGCAAATAAGAGCGAGAAGAGAACAAGTGGAACGATCGTGAAGCTAGCAATGATCAAGAGGTGATCCTGAACTCCTACTTACGTCAAACATAATCCAAAACCGTGTTCACTTCCCGGACTCCGGCGAAAAGAGACCATCACGGCTACACACGCGGTTGATGCGTTTTAATTCGTATCTGGTGTCAAGTTATCTACAACCGGACATTAACAAATTCCCATCTGCCACATAACCACGGGCACGGCTCTCTAAAGTTTATACCATGCAGGGGTGTCCCAACTTAGCCCATGATAAGCCCTCGCGATCAACGAAGGATATTCCTTCTCCTAGGAAGACCCGATCAGTCTCGGAATCCCGGTTTACAAGACTTTTCGACAATGGTAAAACAAGACTAGCAAAGCCGCCCGTTGTGCCGACAAATCCCGATAGGAGCTGCACATATCTCGTTCTCAGGGCACACCGGATGAGCCAGACGTCGGGTTGGCATAGACCCTGGTTGCCCAGGGGGCGCCGGACATCGCTCAGGTTGGACCAACACTCGGAGGAGCACTGGCCCGGGGGGAGGGGGGTAAAATAAAGAAGACCCTTGGGCTCCGGAAACCCAAGGGAAAAAGGGCTAGGTGAGGCAAATGGTAAAACCAAGGTTGGGCCTTGCTGGAGGAATTTTATTCAAAGCGAACTGTCAAGGGGGTCCCATAAATCACCCAACCGCGTAAGGAATGCAAAATCCGGGAACATAACACCGGTATGACGGAAACTAGGGCGATAAGAGTGGAACAAAACACCAGGCATAAGGCCGAGTCTTCCACCCTTTACCAAGTATATAGATGCATTAATTAAATAAGAGATATTGTGATATCCCAACATAATCCTGTCCACCATGGGGCAATCTTCAACTTCACCTGCAACTAACAACGCTATAAGAGGGGCTGAGCAAAAGCGATAACATAGCCAAGCAACGGTTTGCTAGGAAGGGTGAAAAAGGTTAGAGGCTAACATGGCAATTTGGGAGGCTTGAAGAGCAAAAGATAGGTAGCGCAGCATAGCGATAGAACGAAGCAACTAGCATAGCAATGATAGTAGTGAGATCCAAGGTGATGGTCATCTTGCCTGAAATCCCGCTAGGAAGAAGAACGATTCCATGAAGAAGATGAAGCCACGAATACGAACCAAGCGTAGACGAACGAATCCTCACGATCACAACGAAACGGGAACTATCGAGAAGGAGCACACAACAAGGTAAACACACCACACATAGACAAGACATGATGCACAACCAAGCATGATGCATGGCAAAACTAGATGAGGCTACTCATGGCAAGAGATGATGCAAACAAGAACAACACATCAAGGCAAGTTTAAATGAGGCCGGAAACAACATATAACAATTCCGGTAAGTCCTCATATGCAAGTTTCAAAGTTGGTCCAGAACTGAATAAACCTTATGTTCAAGTTGTTAAACAGCAAGTTAAGATGCACTAAGATGATCTACACGAGATTCTATTCAAGTTACATATAAAGTTCATTTCATTCGGAGCTACGGCCTAGAAGATATGAGCAAAACAAGTTAAACATGGCATTGATGCTAAATGCATCCAAACATCAAGCAAACACCTCAAAACATGGATGCAACATGATAATATGAAACTACATGCAATTCTAAGCAAGTTTCATATAGGGCACACTCAAAACGGAGCAACGGTTCAACACATACACTATACAAGTTTAAAGGACAAGCTGTCCAAAACAGCAACTAGGCATATTGCAAGCACCAAAACAACAAGCTACAGCATCCCAACGTGAAAACAAAAGGCATGGGCATGAAGTACATGTAAATCATGACAAAAAATGAACACTGAGCTATCTCCAGAAATCACTATAACATGCTCAAAAGGACATGGCAAGATTGCAAATAATAACAGTTTCAGGCTTGGCAGAAATACATCAGGTTGCAATGTTTAGATCTATCAACAACATGTTACAGGAACTTATCATGACAAACAAAGGCATGGAATGAATCTACTAATTCCATAGAACAGAAGTCCCTTACTAACCATGAGCCAAAAAGGATCAGAAGATAAGATGGAACCCATGTAAACATGCAAATTATATGACAGATTCAAACATCGTAGGAACAACAATAAGTAGGCATGTTGGTGAGCTTGTACCACTAACCACAGAGCAATAAATGGCATGGCAAGGCAATGTCACATCCCTAGCTTCTGGAAATGCTCTAGGCTAGCTTCATGTGTGCATCATGTTTAAATTCTGAAATTTGAACTGAGGAATTTTGGAAGCCTCAAAAACTTAAATAAAAGAGGGGCAAGAAACCCTAAAATTGCAATCAGTAAATCCAAAATGCCCTAGAAATAGCCCTGACAATTTTGGCAAGAGTTATAAATCAAACCAAAATTTTGGGACATTTCTAAGGGATTATTGGGCTCTGATTTTAAATCAATATTTTATTTGAATTTGGAGTTATATTCATAATATATAATGAATATATTTTCAAATGACCTGAGATATTTTTGTTATGTGTGGAGAAGTCCATTAGGTGACTTAAAAATATCCAGGGAAGTTTTGGCACTGTTTTCAAATTCTGTTTGAATTAAAATTCAGTGCCAATTAAATAAAACAGAACAAAAATAGAAAACAGTAAACAAAAGAGAGAGAGAGAAGGACTTACCTGGCCTCACCCGTGCAGCCCACCAGAACCGGCCCAGCCGGCCCAGCCCGCCACCGCTACTCCCCCCCCCCTGTCGTCTTCCTCTTGCCAGTGGGAGCAGCTGCGTGCTCGCACGCGCGCGGCCGAGGAGGCCACCTCCTCCCTGCCTGGCTGCCTCCTCCTGCCCTGGTCCCTCCCGCGACGCCACGCAGCCCCCGACCCCCTCTCACTTCTCCCTCGCTCTCTGGACCTCCCTCCCCCTCGCTCCTCTGTTTCCCCTCCCGCGACCGAATGGAGGCCGTCGCCGCCGACCAGAGCTCGCGCGGCCACAGCCACCGTCTCGTCTCCCCGACGCCTCCCAAAGCTCCGCTGTTCCGCCCTCGTCCTCCTCGCCGTCTCACGCGACCAGAAGGGCCCCGAGCAGCCGCCATCATCATCATCTCCAAGCTTCGGCCCCGGCGCCCCTCCTCCGTCGATTCGGCCACTCCGGCGCGCCTCCGAGCCCACTAACCCTCCCTACAGCTCCGCGGTGAGCCTCCGTGCAGAACCCCTCTCTTTCCCCTCACGTTTGCGAGCTCTAGGCCATAGCTCCACCGCGACCGAACTCCGGCAGCCGCTGACCTCGTCGCCGCCGTCACTGCAGCCACTGGAGCTCCCACCCGAGTGCACCATCGTGCTCAGAGCGTTTCCACGAGCCCGTTGCCTGCCGCAGCTCGCCCTCTCGCGCTCCCTAGTGGTCGCCCGTGTCTTACCCGAGCTCCGGCGGCCGCAACCGAGCTCGCCGTCGTCAGCTCCGGCCTCCCCACGACCTAGCAACCACACCGCTCGACGCGCGGGAGCAAGGGCTCTCCAACGAGCCCAAGCACGACCTCGTCCGTGCCCTGTAGCATGTTTCCGACGGTCGCCACCGTCCCGGACCTCGCCGGCGTCGAGACGCCGGTGGGGTTGACCCACTTGACCACGGCAGAACCCCCCTGGGTCGATGACAGGTGGGGCCAGCCCCTGTTAATTAGTTTAGGTGTTAGATTAGTTAACACTAATTAAGTTAGCTAATTAGATAGGCCACTGACATGCGGGCCCCGCCCGGCTAACTAAGTTAGTTAGGGCTAACTAACTTGGTTAGTTGACTGGGTCACTGACCAGTGGACCCCACTGGTCAGGTTTGACCTGGTCGACGCCGTTGACCTGCTGACGTCACCCCGGCGTCATGCTGACGCAATATTCCTTTTCTGGAATTTAGTTTATTTTATAAATAATCAGGAAATTCCAGAAAATAGCTAAAACTTCAATAATTCATAGAAATTCAACCGTAACTCCAAATTAAATAAACTATATATGAAAAATGATCAGAAAAATCCAATCTATCCATCTGTACTATTTTCATGCATGTTAGAACAACTTATAGGTGCTGTTTAGCACAAATCATATAAATGGCATCTGAATAATCACATATGGAGTTTGAATTTGAATCTTGTATTCAAACCAACTTCATTTAATCTGTTGCTAGTTGCATTAGCCCAAAACACATTCATTTTGCCATGTCATGATCATGCATCATATTGTGCATTGCATTGATTGTGTTCCCTTCTGTGTTGCCGGTATTTGTCCCCTCTCGATAGACGTGATACCGATGATGTGATCGTTGACACTGATGAAGACTCAATGTTATCTTCAGAAGTGCCAGGCAAGCAAAACCCCCTTGTTCATTCCGATAAAATCCCACTCTCTCGCTCCTGCTCTCTATTACTGCATTAGGACAACAACGATTCAACTGTTACTTGCTGCGGTAGCTGAACTCCTTTATCCTTTGCATGACCTGTCATTCCACAGTAAATAGATGAAACCCACTAGCATGAGTAGGAGTTGTTTGAGCCCTGTTGTGCCTACTCATTCATGTTTGTTTGTCATGCCTGCTATTGCTTAGAGTTGAGTCAGGTCTGATTCGTCGGGGATGAATCAGAGGCGTGTGAACATGTCCTACTATGTGTGAGCTAAGTGTGTGAACACGATTTGGTAAAGGTAGCGGTGAGAGGCCATGTAGGAGTACATGGTGGGTTGTCTCATTGCAGCCGTCCTCAGGAACTGAGTTCTGTGTTTGTGATCCATGATTCAGCTACTACCACGCATTGGGCCCGAAACCAATGGACCCTCTCGGCTTCTTGATCACCCTTGTCCTCTGTCCAGGAGTTGCAAGTAGTTTCTGGTGTTTGTAGTATGCTGGAGGCCGTGCGCAACGCTGACCGTAGGGGTGGGCTGTGATGCGGTAGGCACGTGGCCGGGTAAACCGGGCGCCCGTTTGGTGTCACGGAACCCTGTTCACATCGTTTGGGGCTGTGAGCGAAACTCCGGCCGGATCTCCTCATGGATGGAACCCGAATAGGCGATAAACCTGGACTAGAGACTTGAGTGTTTAGGTAGGCCGTGGCCGACACCCACGTTGGGCTTCCGCTTGAAGGTTGCCGAGTACATGTCGTGTAAACGGCGGTAAGTGGTGAGAGCGTGTGTGAAGAAGTACACCCCTGCAGGGTTAACATCATCTATTCGAATAGCCGTGTCCGCGGAAAAGGACTTCTGGGTTGCTTATATCAGTTCATAGACAAGTGAAAGTGGATACTCTAAAATACGCAAGATAAGCGTGAGTGCTATGGATGGCATTCTCGTAGGGAGACGGGAGTGGATCCATAGTGGTGTATTGATATGGTGAATATGTGGACTCGTGTGCGCCACTTCAAAAGAGTTACTTGCAGTCGTAGTTCAGGATAGCCACCGAGTCAAAGCTGGCTTGCTGCAGTCAAACCCCTCCACCCCCTTGTTGATAATGATGCATATGTAGATAGATCTGATGTAAGTCTTGCTGGGTACATTTGTACTCACGTTTGCCTATTTTATGTTTTGCAGAGAGACTTCAGTCTCACTAGTAGTTCCGCGTGGACTTCGACGTTTAGCTTGATACCTCAGCTACGATCTTGTGCCCTCGGCAGGATCTGATAGATAGTCAGGCTTCTCAGCCTTTTTCATTTATAGATGTCTGTACTCAGACATGATAGCTTCCGCTTGTGCTTTGATTTGTATGCTCTGATTGTTGGGTCATGAGACCCATGTTTGTAATATCTCGCTCCTCGGAGCCTATTGAATAAATTACTTGAGTCGTAGAGTCATGTTGTGATGCCATGTTGTATTTGCACATATCGAGCATATTGTGTGTATGTTATTGAAATGCTTGGTATGTGTGGGATCTGACCATCTAGTTGTTTATCCTTAGTAGCCTCTCTTACCGGGAAATGTCTCCTAGTGTTTCCACCGAGCCATGGTAGCTTGCTACTGCTCCGGAACACTTAGGCTGGCCGGCATGTGTCCTTCTTCGTTCCTGTGTCTGTCCCTTCGGGGAAATGTCACGCGATGAATACCGGAGTCCTGTTAGCCCGCTACAGCCCGGTTCACCGGAGTCCTGCTAGCCCAGTGCTACAGCCTGGATTCACTCGCTGATGACCGACACGTTCGATGCTGGGTCATGGATGCCTGTCCCTGTAAGTCTGTGCCACTTTGGGTTTACGACTAGCCATGTCAGCCCGGGCTCCTTATCATATGGATGCTAGCGACACTGTCATATACGTGTGCCAAAAGGCGCAAACGGTCCCGGGTTAAGGTAAGGCGACACCCGTGGGAATACCATGCTTGAGGCCGCAAAGTGATATGAGGTGTTACATGCTAGATCGATGTGGCATTGAGTCGGGGTCCTGACAGCGTTGGTATCAGAGCTTGACTGCCTGTAGGATTACCAAGCCAAACTGGTGGAAGTTGAGTCTAGAAATTCTTTAGTTATATAAGGGAATTGATTGTGGGATGGAACGTAAGGCTCTTTTTACTCCTTATACCTTATGCCTTCTGATCTGAGTCATCATCTTCTCTTCTACGGGGATTAAGAACTAGGCCATCTCTTCTTTCTATCAGGATCACGCGTTACTAATTCGTAGACTTATAAGATTGTTGGATTTAAGCTTGAGTTCAGTTTCTACTACTTCCGTATGTTAATTGTTGATCTCGAAATCTTGATATTGTGCTTCTGAGTGGTTATGCCACCATTTTTGTGAATGTCTCAAGTCTTTTCTGATCATTTACAACCGTTATGCTGTCCGAGTCATTCCAGGTTTCTAAATAGTCTGATGCATTTGCAAAATCCTTTCCCTCTGGTTTCGATGCTCCTTTATGCCAGCTCAATCACACTAATTGTTGAGTTGAGGTATTCTATTGCCTTTACATTTATGTTGGAGTTACTATTATGACCCTAGGTATTTAGGGAGTCACCTAGTAATCTAGCAACGTTTTGTGTTCCCAGTGTGAGATTCTGGCCTTTATTCTCGAAAGCATTCGTGATGCTACTTAGTAGTAGGTATTCTGTTCCTGGGTTCTTGAACCCGAGATTCACTCTACCCACTTCATGCTGATAGTAATTGCTAGTGCCTTTAGGATATTAGTAACCTCTGCGATAGTCCTTGAAGTCCGTGGTATCTTCTTCTTCCAAATACCATGAACTACTTATGGCAGAAGTTCCTCGTTGAACTGAAATATCACAACAGGATTATTCTTGAGGAGTTCTCCATTCATAAATCGTGACTCTGCCAGTTCTACCTTTCTGCATGGGTTATCCGGAAGAAATATGTTGAACTTGGTTCGACATACTAATCTATGCATCCACAACTCAGAAAATTATATGTTCCTTTGAGTTGTCCCTCTTTAGTTGCATTCTGACCTTCGTCTATCAATTGATAGTCAAGGGTATGCATGCATTCGTTTACCGATGCCTATTACCCTTATGGTCCGTCAAGCCATTCTGTCCTGAATGACTTGGAGAAACAAACTCCAGTACCTCATCCATATCTAGGATTGGGACAAAGTAGTTGTATTCCGCAGATCAAATGCCAACCCAGCTTTTGGTTCTGTTCTACCTTGGAGTATTACCCCCTTTATGTCAGAATTGTCATGAGAACTGCACCAACTCTCATGAATTTTGACGTAATGATACTTCTCACCATCATTACTCATTCCTCGGTTCCGTGTGGTTATAACCGGAATGTCGACAAGTGAATCGTGATGTGTGAAATCGATACTCCTAGCAACCTTGTTGCTTGGTAGTTAAATGGACAATAACCTCATTCTTAACGTGTTGGTTCTTGAATCATCATTCTAAGATTGATCGTGCTACCTTGTTCATCTTCCTGGTGCACATTTCGATTGATGAGTTAGGATCTTGTCAAGTCCTCACTCATTTGATCATATCGTCTTGCCCTCAAAAGCAAGATTGTTCTCGAGCTTAGTAACATATCGGTGGTTCGTGATTTTTCCGAAAATCTTCTCGGAAGTATTACCAGGTTGTCACCTGACCGCTGTGTTAAGCTCGTGATCAAGTTGGTTTCTTGTGAACCACCTTCTCTCCAAGAATCAGTGTTAGATATCCCTGAGCTAGTTGGTTAAGCTAGACAACAACTTGGAGAGTTGGAAGATAAAAGCTTGCCTGACTTAGTTCGTCCCAAAGGGACATTCTTGTGTAGTGTGTGTTGAAGAAAGATGATATCTTCATCGATTGGTCCCTGTGATCAGTTGCTGGACCCATTGTCTTATCAATCCTTTGATTTGAGTGTGGGCTATCGTCAAATCAAGTCAGAACCAAGGATGTTCGTAATGTTGTCTTCTTCGTGGTTGATCCCTCGAGCATACACCATTATATCTTTTGGTTCTGACCAATGCTATCACCGTGTTCACATGATGGTGGAAGTCCAGTGATATGGAAATTCCTATGAGTTGTTGTTGAGCCCATTGACAACATCCTTATCTCCTCCATGATGTTGTTGAACATTAAGTTAGTGTTGGAAACTTTTGAAAGCATTTTCTTCATGCTAGCTCATGAAGTACTTGTTTGATGAAAGGAGTGACTTCCTTTGATTCACGTGCATTTTGATGTAAGTTGCCGTCGTGAATTCGAGAAAGTTTGTTTTTGCTCCTTTGGAATCATCCCAAGTCGGTCATGCACGTGCGAAGAATTCTGTGGTCTGTTAGACTGATCATCTTCATTCCATATGTATATCCTAGCACACCAAGCCACTGATTGATTTGTTCAAGGAGAAGAAGTTCCTTCTTAAGAGTATACCTTATGCAAGGATTTTGATATCCTCGTTGATGGTTCCCCACCTGAACTCGGTAGTGTTTTATTATAAGACTACCACGTGGTCATGCTTGTCTGGGACAACGTGTTCACATGTTTGTAGCAGAACCAGCTCATGTTTTGGAGCTTACTATCGTAGTTCATTTCCCGAGTATCTCGCAACGTCACCTCGTCGATTTGTGTTGCAAACTTTCGTTTTCCTTCCTAGACTCGATGAGTCTGGAATATCCTGACACCAACCAGATCTGAATCTCAGGCAGTTATGATGGTTGGAACATTTCCCAAGAACTATAATATTGGTCCCTCGATAACCGATAAAGTGGATGTCGTGGCCAACACACCCAGCCGGAAGACCTATCATTGTAGTATCTTGTTTGAGGAAGTTGGCCACCTCCCCATAGGGATTTCGTAGGATTTACTCCCTAGTTGCCCCTATGGATTTTTGTGTTCCCGAAGTCCGACCTTTTTACTTGATGTTTTAGATATCAAACCATATCTATGAATGGGATACACTAGTACATCAAGGAGAACATTAGAAGCGGAGTGCTAAATGTCTCTCGGTCGATCATCCAGATTTCGTCCCCTTGGCCTTGTTAAAGTGAAATCTGAGAAGGTGTTATCTTCCTTTGCATCTGCATCCTCCATCACCATTCATCATGGTAGTGAGTTGTGTTACCGGACCCTTGACACGGATGTTGGTAAAACCTTGATGATTGTGGAAATGCTCAAGTTCTTGAGAGCACGCACAAGCGCTACGTGTTATCATTGGCACTAACTGGGTTTGCTCTCAGTTTCCTCGGCAATGCTATGACCTATTCAAACAGTGAATTCACTCTCTATTGTTGGGTTCTTCCCCAGTTACCAGAATCATTCCCAGCATTTGCATTTTGTTCCTAGCTTGCACCGCCAATGTGCCATTCTACCATGGGTCTCTTCCATCTCCGGTGGTAAGCAAGTTCATCCATTACGTTGTCTTCAACAAGGTAATCCACATCGTCCAAGTTCGAGTATGCCATTCTACCGACCCTCTCCAAACGATCATTGTGAATTGCCTTAGGCTGGTATGAAGAGTTTCAATGATCTCTATATCAAAGGTAATTCTTTTTGCCACTTAAGGGGATATTACTACGAGTCACCTTCCCTAAGGTGCATCGTTATGGTATCATGGCAACTCAACTCCTCGCTACATTGGCAATCGTTTACCACCTTCTTAGGTGTGGAATTGTTGTCTACCTAGTGAACCCTCGTCATCTGTTCCATTCCATCCCTCTAGAGGTGTGCTTCGTGTCTCAGCTCGAGAGATGTTGTTATGTCTCATTCCGTGGGTTAATCCTGAGTTGTTCGACCTTCGAGAAGAACAATTCTTTAGGGTCTTTCCTTTCCTCTCGTTGTCATGATAGTTGGAGTTCTCAAGGCAAGACTTCAAGACAATGATGGTGATCGAATCAACGTTTCTATGAAGTGCAACCTAGATTGTGAAGATTGTGCTAGTTTGCGTTACCCTTCACCTTACCCTACGCTTGAATCTCGAGACGAGATTCTTGTTTAGTGGGGGTGAGTTGTCACATCCCTAGCTTCTGGAAATGCTCTAGGCTAGCTTCATGTGTGCATCATGTTTAAATTCTGAAATTTGAACTGAGGAATTTTGGAAGCCTCAAAAACTTAAATAAAAGAGGGGCAAGAAACCCTAAAATTGCAATCAGTAAATCCAAAATGCCCTAGAAATAGCTCTGACAATTTTGGCAAGAGTTATAAATCAAACCAAAATTTTGGGACATTTCTAAGGGATTATTGGGCTCTGATTTTAAATCAATATTTTATTTGAATTTGGAGTTATATTCATAATATATAATGAATATATTTTCAAATGACCTGAGATATTTTTGTTATGTGTGGAGAAGTCCATTAGGTGACTTAAAAATATCCAGGGAAGTTTTGGCACTGTTTTCAAATTCTGTTTGAATTAAAATTCAGTGCCAATTAAATAAAACAGAACAAAAATAGAAAACAGTAAATAAAAGAGAGAGAGAGAAGGACTTACCTGGCCTCACCCGTGCAGCCCACCAGAACCGGCCCGCCACCGCTACTCCCCCCCCTGTCGTCTTCCTCTTGCCAGTGGGAGTAGCTGCATGCTCGCACGCGCGCGGCCGAGGAGGCCACCTCCTCCCTGCCTGGCTGCCTCCTCCTGCCCTGGTCCCTCCCGCGACGCCACGCAGCCCCGACCCCCTCTCACTTCTCCCTCGCTCTCTGGACCTCCCTCCCCCTCGCTCCTCTGTTTCCCCTCCCGCGACCGAATGGAGGCCGTCGCCGCCGACCAGCGCTCGCGCGGCCACAACCACCGTCTCGTCTCCCCGACGCCTCCCAAAGCTCCGCTGTTCCGCCCTCGTCCTCCTCGCCGTCTCACGCGACCAGAAGGGCCCCGAGCAGCCGCCATCATCATCATCTCCAAGCTTCGGCCCCGGCGCCCCTCCTCCGTCGATTCGGCCACTCCGACGCGCCTCCGAGCCCACTAACCCTCCCTACAGCTCCGCGGTGAGCCTCCGTGCAGAACCCCTCTCTTTCCCCTCACGTTTGCGAGCTCTAGGCCATAGCTCCGCCGCGGCCGAACTCCGGCAGCCGCTGACCTCGTCGCCGCCGTCACTGCAGCCACTGGAGCTCCCACCCGAGTGCACCATCATGCTCAGAGCGTTTCCACGAGCCCGTTGCCTGCCGCAGCTCGCCCTCTCGCGCTCCCTAGTGGTCGCCCGTGTCTTACCCGAGCTCCGGCGGCCGCAACCGAGCTCGCCGTCGTCAGCTCCGGCCTCCCCACGACCTAGCAACCGCACCGCTCGACGCGCGGGAGCAAGGGCTCTCCAACGAGCCCAAGCACGGCCTCGTCCGTGCCCTGTAGCATGTTTCCGACGGTCGCCACCGTCCCGGACCTCGCCGGCGTCGAGACGCCGGTGGGGTTGACCCACTTGACCACGGCAGAACCCCCCTGGGTCGATGACAGGTGGGGCCAGCCCCTGTTAATTAGTTTAGGTGTTAGATTAGTTAACACTAATTAAGTTAGCTAATTAGATAGGCCACTGACATGCGGGCCCCGCCCGGCTAACTAAGTTAGTTAGGGCTAACTAACTTGGTTAGTTGACTGGGTCACTGACCAGTGGACCCCACTGGTCAGGTTTGACCTGGTCGACGCCGTTGACCTGCTGACGTCACCCCGGCGTCATGCTGACGCAATATTCCTTTTCTGGAATTTAGTTTATTTTATAAATAATCAGGAAATTCCAGAAAATAGCTAAAACTTCAATAATTCATAGAAATTCAACCGTAACTCCAAATTAAATAAACTATATATGAAAAATGATCAGAAAAATCCAATCTATCCATCTGTACTATTTTCATGCATGTTAGAACAACTTATAGGTGCTGTTTAGCACAAATCATATAAATGGCATCTGAATAATCACATATGGAGTTTGAATTTGAATCTTGTATTCAAACCAACTTCATTTAATCTGTTGCTAGTTGCATTAGCCCAAAACACATTCATTTTGCCATGTCATGATCATGCATCATATTGTGCATTGCATTGATTGTGTTCCCTTCTGTGTTGCCGGTATTTGTCCCCTCTCGATAGACGTGATACCGATGATGTGATCGTTGACACTGATGAAGACTCAATGTTATCTTCAGAAGTGCCAGGCAAGCAAAACCCCCTTGTTCATTCCGATAAAATCCCACTCTCTCGCTCCTGCTCTCTTTACTGCATTAGGACAACAACGATTCAACTGTTACTTGCTGCGGTAGCTGAACCCCTTTATCCTTTGCATGACCTGTCATTCCACAGTAAATAGATGAAACCCACTAGCATGAGTAGGAGTTGTTTGAGCCCTGTTGTGCCTACTCATTCATGTTTGTTTGTCATGCCTGCTACTGCTTAGAGTTGAGTCAGGTCTGATTCATCGGGGATGAATCAGAGGCGTGTGAACATGTCCTACTATGTGTGAGCTAAGTGTGTGAACACGATTTGGTAAAGGTAGCGGTGAGAGGCCATGTAGGAGTACATGGTGGGTTGTCTCATTGCAGCCGTCCTCAGGAACTGAGTTCTGTGTTTGTGATCCATGATTCAGCTACTACCACGCATTGGGCCCGAAACCAATGGACCCTCTCGGCTTCTTGATCACCCTTGTCCTCTGTCCAGGAGTTGCAAGTAGTTTCTGGTGTTTGTAGTATGCTGGAGGCCATGCGCAGCGCTGACCGTAGGGGTGGGCTGTGATGCGGTAGGCACGTGGCCGGGTAAACCGGGCGCCCGTTTGGTGTCACGGAACCCTGTTCACATCGTTTGGGGCTGTGAGCGAAACTCCGGCCGGATCTCCTCATGGATGGAACCCGAATAGGCGATAAACCTGGACTAGAGACTTGAGTGTTTAGGTTGGCCGTGGCCGACACCCACGTTGGGCTTCCGCTTGAAGGTTGCCGAGTACATGTCGTGTAAACGGCGGTAAGTGGTGAGAGCGTGTGTGAAGAAGTACACCCCTGCAGGGTTAACATCATCTATTCGAATAGCCGTGTCCGCGGAAAAGGACTTCTGGGTTGCTTATATCAGTTCATAGACAAGTGAAAGTGGATACTCTAAAATACGCAAGATAAGCGTGAGTGCTATGGATGGCATTCTCGTAGGGAGACGGGAGTGGATCCATAGTGGTGTATTGATATGGTGAATATGCGGACTCGTGTGCGCCACTTCAAAAGAGTTACTTGCAGTCCTAGTTAAGGATAGCCACCGAGTCAAAGCTGGCTTGCTGCAGTCAAACCCCTCCACCCCCTTGTTGATAATGATGCATATGTAGATAGTTCTGATGTAAGTCTTGCTGGGTACATTTGTACTCACGTTTGCCTATTTTATGTTTTGCAGAGAGACTTCAGTCTCACTAGTAGTTCCGCGTGGACTTCGACGTTTAGCTTGATACCTCAGCTACGATCTTGTGCCCTCGGCAGGATCTGATAGATAGTCAGGCTTCTCAGCCTTTTTCATTTATAGATGTCTGTACTCAGACATGATAGCTTCCGCTTGTGCTTTGATTTGTATGCTCTGATTGTTGGGTCATGAGACCCATGTTTGTAATATCTCGCTCCTCGGAGCCTAATGAGTAAAATACTTGAGTCGTAGAGTCATGTTGTGATGCCATGTTGTATTTGCACATATCGAGCATATTGTGTGTATGTTATTGAAATGCTTGGTATGTGTGGGATCTGACCATCTAGTTGTTTATCTTTAGTAGCCTCTCTTACCGGGAAATGTCTCCTAGTGTTTCCACCGAGCCATGGTAGCTTGCTACTGCTCCGGAACACTTAGGCTGGCCGGCATGTGTCCTTCTTCGTTCCTGTGTCTGTCCCTTCAGGGAAATGTCACGCGATGAATACCGGAGTCCTGTTAGCCCGCTACAGCCCGGTTCACCGGAGTCCTGCTAGCCCAGTGCTACAGCCTGGATTCACTCGCTGATGACCGACACGTTCGATGCTGGGTCATGGATGCCTGTCCCTGTAAGTCTGTGCCACTTTGGGTTTACGACTAGCCATGTCAGCCCGGGCTCCTTATCATATGGATGCTAGCGACACTGTCATATACGTGTGCCAAAAGGCGCAAACGGTCCCGGGTTAAGGTAAGGCGACACCCGTGGGAATACCGTGCGTGAGGCCGCAAAGTGATATGAGGTGTTACATGCTAGATCGATGTGGCATTGAGTCGGGGTCCTGACAGGCAACCAGAAGTAAGAAGACATATTTATGAAGCTAAACTTTGCAAGAGCAAGTTCATAGGATGCTTGGGTAACTAACAACGATCATGGCAACATTGAACTTAATGTTAACAGGCTGACAGCAACATTATTTAGCAATTTGGAAGCAAGATAACAACATGTTACAGCAGGCTTGAAATGCAACCAGGGGCATGGATGGATAGAGCATGACATGTACCACAAAACATCCTTAGTGAACATCTCCAGATTATGCACAGAATGACTTGTAGCAGCAGGTTTACATAGCATCATAATATAACAGAATCCTCTAGCAAAACAGCAACAGCAAGTACCCTACTTAACAAGCTCGATGCACTCACTACAAGACTCACAAAAATACATCGATGGCACCACTGTGAATATGGCATGATGCAGTACAAAACACATGTAGAGCTCATGCTCATAGGATGCACACATCAAATGCAATGAAAAAGACAAATCACCAAGTTCTGTTAACAGACAGCAGTTAACATCATATATCACTCTTGCAACGATGATTAGGGCATCAAGATGAGCTCAAACAAACATGGCACAATGGAATGAAATGAAGAGAATCTCATGATGAACATTTTCACATATTACACACACGAAACGGAGCAGTATGCATGGAGATACGGCATGGTAAAGGGGGCACCAGAATGCAAAAATATCTCAGGGACTTGGGCAAAAACGGGGTCAACCTACGTGATAGATCTGGATGGCGCGGATTCCGAGGTGGGGCCGAGCTCTCGCCGGAGCTGGGCGGCGCCGGCGACGAGGAAGGAGGCCAGAGATGTGGGGGGGCTGGCAAGGGGGGCGCGGCGAGCGCCAGCGGGACACGCGGGCGGCGCGGGGCGGCGAGGTGCATGGCCGGAGGACGGGCGCCGGCCGGCGGAATCGGACGGGGGCGCGCGGCGGTGGGGATCCGGGGCGGCGCCGGGCGGCGGTGGTCGCCGGCGGAGCGCTCAGGCGGAGCGTGGCAGCGTGGGGCCGCGGCGGCATGCGGCCGACGGCACGCAAGCGGCACGGGCGAGGGGCGGCGGCGAGCGGGGAGCTCGGGCCCGATCCGGCCCGGGGCGGGCTCCCCGTGGGCCAGGCGGGCCGGCGGCAGAGGGGCGGTGGCGATGCCACGTGGCGGCCTGTGGATGGCTGCGGGGGCGAGCGGACATGTCCGGCCATCGGGCGGACGCGTCCGGCGGCGCGGGAAAGAGGAGGCTAGGGTTTTGGAGAATTCATCCGCGAATTTGGACGGGGAGGGCATATGTATAGATGGAGGGAGCTAGCAGAGTCCACATGAGGAGCACTTTTCGCGCACATGATCGTGATCGAACGACCGAGAGCATGGAGGGGGTTAGGATGGGTTTTGGGCCACTTTGTAGGGGTGTTGGGCTGCAACACAAAGAGGGCTTTTACGGTTACCCGGTTAACCGTTGGAGTATCAAACGGACTCCAAATGGCACGAAAGTTGACAGGCGGTCTACCGGTGCTATACCAAGGCCGCTTGGCAAACCTCGGTCCATTCCGATAAAGTTTAACACCCGCTCACAACAAGAGACAAAAAAAGGGGACGCCGGAGGACAAAGGAGTGCCGGATTGCGAAACGGACAACAGGGAAAATGCTCGAATGCAAGAAACGAACACGTATGCAAAATGAGATGCACATGATGACATGATAAAATGCAACACGCAAGCAAATGACATGGCAATGATGGCGAATAACTGGAAAACACCTGGCGTAACGAATCCGGGGCGTTACAACACTCCTCCACTAACAAGAGATCTCATCCCAAGATCTTAGGACCGAGACGGGAGAGAAAAGGATGAGGTGAAACAAGAACGCAAGAGAAAAGATGAACCAAGTCAAAAGAACTCGGTTAGAAAAAGAGGAACAACGAATATGACGAGAATGAAAAACTCAAGAAAAAGATAGATTCCGAAACCACTCCGGTTAGAACCAGATAGGAAAGGAATAAGAATGGAAGAATTTAGGCAGCACTCCGGCTGAAACGTGGAGGAATAGAACACGAGCTTGAGAGGATGGAATGATACTTGATGAAGACATGACACAAAACCTCCGGAAAGAACTGAAAGAGTTGAATGAAAAGAACGGGGAAGAAAATGACAACTTGTGCCACGAATGAAATTGAAAGCAACCTTAGAAGAAAGGATTGAACGGAGTTTTTGAGAAAAATCAACAACAAAAAGAATAAGCTTGTTGTGGACTTATGGATAACATCTCAAAATTATGAGGTGATAACCAACCACAAGCGGAAAAGATTAATTAGCTGAGAAGAATGAAGAAATGCAAAACTCCAGTTCAAAAGAATACGGAGAATTAATTGCATTTCGAGAGGCGAGAAGGAAGAAATACTTGAGCTCCTCCAAAAGAATCTTGATGAACACTTGAAGAATGAATTAAATCATGAAGAACCACCATGAAGAACTCCAGTGACAAAAGTATGATGAGATAGAAATGAAGGATGAAAAAAATAAAGATTCAAGCCTTGCGATGATTCAGATCAAGTTTCTGACAAAATGGCCGAGGAAATTCAAACTCTGAAAAAGAAAAGATGAAAACACTTGGAACTAGAATTTATTCATCAAGAACAAACTCCGAAGGAAGGGATTGATCACTTTGAGGAAATAAGAATAAGATTTATTGTATGCTTATCCTTCGTCAAATTAAATTGATGACAAGCAATTGATTTTGCATACTACTTATTCTTCTTGAAAAGGATTAAGGGGGGGTATAACACAAAACTTGAGAAAGTCTTCATGAACCACCTATAGGATTGGAAAGATCAAATGAATTAAAATGATAATCAAGGAAAAAGAATCTGAAAGAACCACCGTTAGAATTCGGAAATGACTGACGAAAGAGAATGAATCACCGGGAAGAAATAGAAGAACCAATATGCTAGAGGGGATTTAGATGCAAAAGAACAAAGAGATCATGAGCTGATTAAAGAACACTTGAGCGAAGCACCCGAAGAATATTGAGACAAACGAAGGGGCACGAATATGGAATAATTGGAGAAGAAATTTGAAAAACTTAGAACGGAGAGATATTCCGAAAAGATGGCCTCCGGATAGTCGAGAGAGAAAGCAACTCCTAAATGCTCCGGATGGATGAAAAGAATATCTGACAAATGGAATAATTTGCGAGGATAACAAGACATAGAATCACGCGTCCTCGAGACAACGGGTAAGATTTAGAGAAACTCTTCTCCGATCTTCAAAGCTGAGAATGACAATGAGAAACACCACCGAAAGTACTGAGATACTCCAGGAGAATGAAAAGCGAAAAGGTTGAACCAACAATGAAAAGAATTTGAAAGCGATCTTGGAGAAGGCATGTGACTGATGAAATTCATTCTTACATCACACTTGAAAAGAATTTGAGAATAACCCCGGGAGAATTAGAAGAGTCAGGTAAGATCCTGGGAAAAGACCTGTGGGTTAGGGGCCACTAAAAGAAAAACACCGTTGGAAAAGGATGTTGACCAGATAGATGATGGACCGGAGCAATTGGAATATTTGAATGAGGTGACAACCTCGAATTAATTCGAACATAGCCGAATCTCCTGAGATGTCTTGAGCACTTCGGAAGGATAAACTGGCGAGAGGCGAACGAGCAGGGAAAACACTTGAGCCGAGGAAAATAATATAATCACTACCGAAAATTGGAATTGAATCCACTGGAGAAGAAAAGATATGAAGAATGTCCACCGAGATGAGAATTCACCGGTTGAAATGATTGAGGGAAGACTGAAGAGGCCCCACATGAATGAAATTGATGCTTGAAACAGACTCAAACACCGGGAAGAGAAAGGGTGGGAGGGCGGTAAAACAAAGGCAACTTGGAAGGGGAAACCGACGAATAACTTCAAGAGCAAACACCGGTTGAAATCATTGAGGAAAGAAAGCAAAGACTTCGCACGAGTAGGATGGATACTCGATTTCGGACTCCGGCTCCAAGATGAAAAAGGGTGGACGGGTGGGAAAAACAAAGACAACTTCGGACAGGGAAAAACAACGATGTCGGAGGAAGAACTGAGGATTGATCTCGCGAAAGACAAAGAGGTTCGAGTCGACTTGACAAGAGACGCACCGGACAAAAGAGGATGGACAACTCACGAAACTAACCACGTGATCCTAAAGAAAAATTTGAACGGGAAGAGGAGTAATTCAAAACACCTATGTCAAGATTCCTCACCAGAGCGACGAAGGGGCAGAGGAGTAAAAAGAATTCCTACTCTACGATTTAACTAGACTCAGAAATTAGTTTTTTTCTAGACTCAACAACGGCCAAACTACACGATCAATCAAGGGGGGGCTCCTAAGGTCGGTCGAGGCTCTGATACCAACTCGTCACGCCCAATATGCAACCCTATCCAAAAGGAACTCGAAGGTCCCACCAAGGATAGACCCACATATTGAAACGCTTTTGCAAGGTGGATATCATTACATCAACATTACATAAAAGATGGGGATACATACAAAAGGCATAGCATGCCACATAAATACAACATCATCTTACGTAAGAGCACCATCCGACTACAGATGAAACACAAACAGAAGCTCAAATGACATCCACCCTGCTAGCCCAGGCTGCCGACCTGGAACCTATCCCATGATCGAAGAAGAAGCGGAATAAGAACTCCAAAACAAGCAAGCATCGCTCTCGCGTCAAGATCATCGCATAACCTGCACCTGCAACTGTTGTTGTAGTAATCTCTGAGCCACGAGGACTCAGCAATCCCATTACCATGGGTATCAAGACTAGCAAAGCTTAATGGGAAAGGAAGGGGTAAAGTGGTGAGGTTGCAGCAGCGACTAAGCATGATATGGTGGCTAACATACGCAAATAAGAGCGAGAAGAGAACAAGCAGAATGGTCGTGAAGCTAGCAATGATCAAGAGGTGATCCTGAACTCCTACTTACGTCAAACATAACCCAAAACCGTGTTCACTTCCCGGACTCCGCCGAAAAGAGACCATCACGGCTACACACGCGGTTGATGCGTTTTAATTCGTATCTGGTGTCAAGTTATCTACAACTGGACATTAACAAATTCCCATCTGCCACATAACCGCGGGCACGACTCTCGAAATTTTATACCCTGTAGGGGTGTCCCAACTTAGCCCATGATAAGCTCTCGCGATCAACGAAGTATATTCCTTCTCCCAGGAAGACCCGATCAGTCTCGGAATCCCGGTTTACAAGACTTTTCGACAATGGTAAAACAAGACCAGCAAAGCCGCCTAATGTGCCGACAAATCCCGATAGGAGCTGCACATATCTCATTCTCAGGGCACACCGGTTGAGCCAGACATCGGGTTGGCATAGACCCTGGTTGCCCAGGGGGCGCCGGACATCACTCAGGTTGGACCAACACTCGGAGGAGCACTGGCCCCGGGGGGGGGGGGTAAAATAAAGAAGAGCCTCGGGCTCCAGAAACCCAAGGGAAAAAGGGCTAGGTGAGGCAAATGGTAAAACCAAGGTTGGGCCTTGCTGGAGGAGTTTTATTCAAAGCGAACTGTCAAGGGGTCCCATAAATCACCCAACCGCGTAAGGAACGCAAAATCCGGGAACATAACACCAGTATGACGGAAACTAGGGCGGCAAGAGTGGAACAAAACACCAGGCATAAGGCCGAGTCTTCCACCCTTTACCAAGTATATAGATGCATTAATTAAATAAGAGATATTGTGATATCCCAACATAATCCTGTCCACCATGGGGCAATCTTCAACTTCACCAGCAACTAACAACGCTATAAGAGGGGCTGAGCAAAAGCGGTAACATAGCCAAGCAACGGTTTGCTAGGAAGGGTGAAAAAGGTTTGAGGCTGACATGGCAATTTGGGAGGCTTGAAGAGCAAAAGATAGGTAGCGTAGCATAGTGATAGAACGAAGCAACTAGCATAGCAATGATAGTAGTGAGATCCAAGGTGATGGTCATCTTGCCTAAAATCCCGCTAGGAATAAGAACGAGTCCATGAAGAAGATGAAGCCACAAAGACAAACCAAGCGTAGACGAACGAATCCTCACGATCGCAACGAAACGGGAACTATCGAGAAGAAGCACACAACAAGGTAAACACACCACACATAGACAAGACATGATGCACAACCAAGCATGATGCATGAAAAAACTAGATGAGGCTACTCATGGCAAGAGATGATGCAAACAAGAACAACACATCAAGGCAAGTTTAAATGAGGCCGGAAACAACATATAACAATTCTGGTAAGTCCTCATATGCAAGTTTCAAAGTTGGTCCAGAACTGAATAAACCTTATGTTCAAGTTGTTAAACAGCAAGTTAAGATGCACTAAGATGATCTACACGAGATTCTAGTCAAGTTACATATAAAGTTCATTTGATTCGGAGCTACGGCCTAGAAGATATGAGCAAAACAAGTTAAACATGGCATTGATGCTAAATGCATCCAAACATCAAGCAAACACCTCAAAACATGGATGCAACATGATAATATGAAACTACATGCAATTCTAAGCAAGGTTCATATATGGCACACTCAAAACAGAGCAACGGTTCAACACATACACTCTATACAAGTTTAAAGGACAACCTGTCCAAAACAGCAACTAGGCATATTGCAAGCACCAAAACAACAAGCTACAGCATCCCAATGTCAAAACAAAAGGCATGGGCATGAACTACAAGTAAAGCATGACAAAACATGAACACTGAGCTATCTCCAGAAATCAATAGAACATGCTCAAAAGGACATGGCAAGATTGAAAATAATAACAGTTTCAGGCTTGGCAGAAATAACATCAGGTTGCAATGTTTAGAGCTATCAACAACATGTTACAGGAACTTATCATGACAAACAAAGGCATGGCATGAATCTACTAATTGCATAGAACAAAAGTCCCTTACTTACCATGAGCCAAAAAGGATCACAAGATAAGATGGCACCCATGTAAACATGGCAAATTATATGACAGATTCAAACATGGCAGGAACAACAATAAGTATGCATGTTGGTGAGCTTGTACCACTCACCACAGAGCAATACATGGCATGGCAAGGCAACCAGAAGTAAGAAGACATATTTATAAAGCTAAACATGGCAAGAGCAAGTTCATACCATGCTTGGGTAACTAACAACAATCATGGCAACATTGAACTTAATGTTAACAGGCTGACAGCAACATTATTTAGCAATTTGGGAGCAAGATAACAACATGTTACAGCGTGCTTTAAATGCAACCAGGGGCATTGATGGATAGAGCATGACATGTACCACAAAACATCCTTAGTGAACATCTCCAGATTATGCACAGAATGACTTGTAGCAGCAGGTTTACATAGCATCATAATATAACAGAATGAGTCTAGCAAAACAGCAACAACAAGTACCCACCTTAACAAGCTCTATGCACTCACTACAAGACTCAAAAAAATACATGGATGGCACCACTCTGAAGCTGGCATGATGTAGTACAAAACACATGTAGAGCTCATGCTCATAGGATGCACACATCAAATGCAATGAAAAAGATAAATCACCAAGTTCTGTTAACAGACATCAGTTAACATCATATAGCACTCTTGCAACGATGATTAGGGCATCAAGATGTGCTAAAAAACATGGCACAATGGAATTAAATGAAGAGCATCTCATGGTGAACATTTTGACATATTACACGCACGAATCGGAGCAGTATGCATGGAGATACGGCATGGCAAAGGGGGCACCAGAATGCAAAAATATCTCAGGGACTTGGGCAAAAACGGGGTCAACCTGCGGGATAGATCTGGACGGCGCGGATTCTGAGGTGGGGCCGAGCTCTCGCCGGAGCTGGGCGGCGCCGGCGACGAGGAAGGAGGCCAGAGATGGGGGGCTGGCGAGGGGGGGCGCGGCTAGCGCCAGCGGGAGACGCGGGCGGCGCGGGGCGGTGAGGCGCACGGCCGGAGGACGGGCGCCGGCCGGCGGAATCGGACGGGGGCGCGCGGCGTCGGGGATCCGGGAAGGCGCCGGGCGCCGGGCGGCGGCGGTCGCCGGCGGAGCGGGGCGGCGCGGGGCCGCGGCGGCGGGCGGCCGGCGGCGCGCAGGCGGCGCAGGCGCGGGCCCTCGCGCGGGCGAGGGGCGGCGGCGAGCGGGGAGCTCAGGCCCGATCCGGCCCGGGGTGAGCTCCCCGTGGGCCAGGCGGGCCGGCGGCGGAGAGGCGGCGGCGATGCCACGTGGCAGCCCGTGGATGGCTGCGGAGGCGGGCGGACATGTCCGGCCATCGGGCGGACGCGTCCGGTGGCGCGGGAAAGAGGAGGCAAGGGTTTTGGAGAATTCATTCACGAATTTGGTCGGGGAGAGCATATTTATAGATGGAGGGAGCTAGGAGAGTCCAAATAAGGAGCGGTTTTCGCGCACACGATCGTGATCGAACGACTGAGAGCATGGAGGGGGTTAGGATGGGTTTTGGGCCACTTTGTAGGGGTGTTGGGCTGCAATACAAAGAGGGCTTTTACGGTTACCCGTTTAACCGTTGGAGTATCAAACGGACTCCAAATGGCACGAAACTTGACAGGCGGTCTACCGGTGCTATACCATGGCCGCTTGGCAAACCTCGGTCCATTCCGAGAAAGTTTAACACCCGCTCACAACAAGAGACAAAAAAGGGGACGCCGGAGGACAAAGGAGTGCCGGATTGCAAAACGGACAACGGGGAAAATGCTCGGATGCAAGAAACAAACACATATGCAAAATGAGATGCACATGATGACATGATAAAATGCAACACGCAAGAAAATGACCTGGCAATGATGGCGAATAACTAGCAAACACCTGGCGTAGCGAATCCGGGGCATTACAGACTACTACAATGTGGAGATCGACGACGACCAGGAGTAGTTTAGGAGGCTCCCAGGCAGGAGGCCTTGCCTTTTCGATCGATGTTGCTTTTGTGCTAGCCTTCTTAAGGCAAACTTGTTCAACTTATGTTTGTACTCAAATATTGTTGCTTCCGCTGACTCTTGTGTATTCGAGCTTATGTATTTGAGCCCTTGAGGCCCCTAGCTTGTAATATAAAGCTTGTATTATTTTAATTTGTGTCTAGAGTTGTGTTCTGATATCTTCCCGTGAGTCCTTGATCTTGATGGTACACACTTGCGTGTATGATTAGTGTACAATTGAATCGAGGGCGTCACAAGTTGGTATCAGAGCCAACTGCTTGCAGGTAGCCCCCTTCCAACTCCTTGGTCTAATTTCAGTCTAGTCCTTGAAAACTTTTACTAACATTGATTGTGTGGCTTACAGGCCCACATCACAAATGGTTGGTATTAGGATCTTTTACTTCTCGATCTTTATTCTGGGACTCTGATCTCTCTTCTCTTCGGGTTAAATGATTTTGCAAACTCTAACATTAGGTTCTCATAAATACTTCCTCCCGAAGACCCACTCATTCCAGATGATCACCCGCTTCACCCGAAGATTCTGAAGATACTTTTCGATGTTTTATCGAGACCCTTGTGCCCATCGCTTTTGCAATTCCCTTCCATCGATAAATCCCTATGAATGACTACATACACTTGCCATTCTTACATTGTTCTTGTTATTACAAGATACATCGTAATATTCTCCAACTTTTAACAATCCTTTTGCGTGCTGCCTTGCAGCTCCATTTCCGCTTGAATACGTCTACAGATAATTCCTCCGACTTATCGAGGATTTGTTCATTCCTAGTTGATCATGTGATTCACAATATACTTTGAAATACTATCGGATCTTCCGATAATCCTCTCCAACTATTGCTTTGCAAATACTTGTTTGCTTGCGTTATGGATACTTTCCATATGTCTGGCAATATTCATTAGTATCTTGCGTCATCATCACTTGGAATATTTGATTCGAGTTTTTTGTGAATGCTCGCAATCATCAGTCACAATTAAAATTATTCCCTTCGACTCAGATGTCACCCCGGACATGAGCTGGTGTTTGGCAAATCAAACCTTGATTGATTGTCGATCTATGTCTTTTTAACTTACTTGTCTTTGATCAGAGCCTCTGCTTCTGATACCCTATTCTGGGATTCATAATTCCTTGTATTAAGCATCGAAGTATTCATATGTTTCTATAATCCAATGCCCTTGCATTCCTTCTTCCTCTATTTGAGTATTTTTACTCACATCAGCCTCGTTGTGGACCGCAAGACCCATTGCTAGGTTATTATCTGACAATGTCCTTCACATCCAAGATTCTTGTGAGTTCTTTCCCTGCTACATAAGGCCTTTAGTCAATTGTATCATCTTATTTTGTCAACCATGCTCTACTTTCGAGCTTGAGTTGTTTGCTTCTGAAGTTTGTGGTATATGTTCCTAAGATACCCCTATGGGTTGAACCCATGCTTTCCGTAAACAGTGTGAGACCAAAAGTTTTCACGTGTCATACTCCTCTGGTAATCCACCAATTAGATTTTCACATTCAAAACATTTATAACAGAGCACTCAATGGAAGGTTATGCATTGGAGAAATGAGAGTCAACCTTGAACTTTGTGTTCATGCCCATGGACACAATGTAAATCTTATCATGGAAGCTTCTCTTTAAATTAATTATCCCCTTGGTATAAGTTCAACTTATATCTGGGATTTGGTCTTCTGCAATCGTGGTTCCGACCATATTGATATTCTTTGATTCCTTTTCTCGGACAAGTTAAAGCGCTTGTCTTCTGCAGATCAACGCATCCCCGCAACCTCTATTTTGATCTTCCTTCAAGTATTACCCTCCGGTATCTCGAGAATAACAAAGAACTGTGTTGCTTCCTATGAGTCTTCATCTAGTATTTCTTCTCATCGATTTCAGATTTCCCTGGGTTTCGAGTTATTAGTCACTCGAGGACACCGATAAGTGAACCGATTCCACACCCCGATTCAATAACCCTTCAGTAATTTTTGTTGCTTACGAGTTTAATAGTCCTTCAGTTCATTCCTAGCCTGATCAGCTATATCATTATCGTGCAAAATTTTAACTGTGCTACTTGGTCCTTCTCGGAACACTTCAACGATGAGCTAAACCTACGTCGATCTTCCTCGTCATATCATTTCGCTGTGAAGAGCAAGCTTGATTTCGAGTTTGTGTCGTACCCGTGGTTCCAATAACCTTTCGCTTCATCATTGCTTTGACTTGATGTCATCACCGATCGATTACATCTTCATGAAATCTCTTGACAATTGCATCATGATCATCATCAACATTCTGAGCTCTTCCAGGATATCCGTCAAATTCATGGTGAGAAATACCATCCTTGCCCCTTGATGATTTGTGTTATCATCGGCAACATTCTTGTCTTCCCCCAAAAACAAACTTGTTCATATAATTTTTGAAATACATCCTTTTTGACATGTGGATGGATTGCAGCTAAACCCATCGGCCATATCCTCATCTATTTCCTGATAAAATTGCATGAGATGTTCTAGAAATTCTCGATGGATCCTTTGTGTTCCCAAGATCCGACCTTTACCTGATGACCTTGTCAATGCTATTCCGAAGCATGATGTGGTACTCAAACATCAATAAGAACATTGAAGCATAATGCTAAATGTTTCTTGATTAATTATCCAAACACCACTGTATGGGTAACATCATGAATTCCCTCATACCTTACCTAATTGGTATCTACTTCCTATCATGTCATGGATGGGAAAGATATACTCGTGATACTAGGGTATAATCACATTTTTCCTTTCCAATGTTTTCTTTAACCTTCCTTGTAATCTGACTTATCTAAGCAGTGATATTTCCCTGCTTATGTAAACACCTCAGTATACAACTCTGTCAAGTATAACCTTGTTACTATTGTTGATGACACTCTGGTAACCACCGATGGACGAGAACTTAGCCTATTGGTCCGCCTTGCCTTGCGAGCCGGAAAATGGTTCTCTTCGTCCCTCGCCCTTGGTACTGACGTTGTTGCCGACATAACTGACAGGCTATTCTCTGACATGCCTTACTATCATGACCGTGCAAGATGTCAGCGCCCTACCTACTTTTAACCCACATGGTGGGCCCATAACCCACAGTCCACAGGATCAAAACCTGACTCTCCTGTACACTCTTGATTCTGAAGTATCCTTTGCACTTGGTTTCGTATGTAATTCACGAGCCATCATCCTAGAGATGATCTATTCTGGTATCAGGCACAATACTTATTCCCGTTGCTCTCTAACCCCTTCCACGCTCTGTTTCAGGCATCGAACGATTGTCCATACACTTGAAACTTCTTGTTGCACCTTCTTACTTTACTCTCAATGACTTTCTTGAATTTTAACTCGAGAGATGCCTATATACCTCGTTCACTGAGATAGCCCCTAGGTACCTAACAGGTGTTGAGCTTCGTCCTTCCTGAGTTTCCCCCTAATCTTTTTTGTACGTATGATGGATATCCTGAAGGAAGAATGGCGACTTCATCATGATGCCCTGATGCTGTGAATTGAAGATATCAATGTAATGGATCAACTCCTTCAAGAAGAGAAACCAAGACTGAGAAGACCCATTAGAATTTCATAATCAGAACTTTCCCCCTTACTCCACGTCTGAAATCTTGGGACGAGATTTCTTGTAGTGGAGGTGATTTGTAACACCCCCAGTGTCAAGCTACAGTAACCTCACCCTAATGATTGCCATGTCACCGGGCTAGCTAAGCTAAATTTCCACTTGATAGGATCAAAGTCAATTTCAAATTCAAATACTACGTGAAATTCAAAAAAAATCACAAACATGAAAACTATAATGCTCATCTTGTGGAAAATAATCCATAACTAATTATGGTAGTGAACCAAAAAAATTGTAAAATGTTTTAATGCCCTAAACAATTTAAAACAGTGGCTAAATCATCTAGTTAAATGCTTTTTAAATTATAAAAATTCTAAGCTATTTTATTTTGCTTCAAAACTGATTGTGGCAGTGGTCTATTTTAAGATACTAATTTAGGTGCAAATGTTGTATTTTATAAAGCCAAAAATGTTTTGAAAAGAAATAGAAAACTTAAAGTAATAAAAAAAGAAACGAAAAGGGCCAGAGGACACTGTGCGCATGGCCCAGTCGTGGCAACAGTGTGACCCAGCCCATCTGGCATTCCCGTCGTCTTTCCTTGTTCCTCCCCGACGCGGTGGATGCCCATGCGACGTCCATGGCTCGGATCAGGCATGGGGCGGCCATCCGGCGGCACCCCGGCGCTATCAAGACGCTGCAACCCCCCTCGACGCCCTGAAACCCTAGCGGCGCTCCTTCCCTTCCCCCCGCTTGCTCTCTCCCTTGCCAGATCCACCGTGGCGCATCACCCGAATGCCTCCTTTGCCATGACCTCGCCATCCGCATAGCCCTCGGCCACTCCTCGCCGCCTCATCGTGTCCATTCACTGCGTCGTGCCCCTCCGCATCGGTTACGCCCTCTGCCTTGAGCTCATCGCCTCTGCATCATGCTTCTCGGCCTCATCTTTGTCCCGCCTACTGATGCATCAGTAGCGGACTGAACTAGTGCAGTCAGTTATTCAGATAGCTGAACTGCAATGCTAAGTGTGTGTGTGTGTGGGCTTTGGTCCAGTGTGTGCGTGTGGGCCAGAGGCCATGTAAGGGTAGCCCAGGAAGGGCAGCTACATATATACGAGATACCGATCAGATCGGCAGCGTGTGATGAATGAACGCCTTTCCCCTTCCCCCAAGTCTGCCCCTCACCTACTCTGTTCTCTCCTTCTCTCCCAAATTCTCAGATCGGATCCAGGGGCATTGCAATCTGGTAATCAGAGTCTTCCCTATAAAAATTCCCCACCACCCGCTACCGCCGCCGCCGTTGCGTCCCAGCGATCAGGCGGTAACACCCACCGAGCTAGTTACGAGCCGCTCTGGTGAGCTTGCTCGAAATCCTACTTGGGGTTCGCCTCGATCCAGATCACGACCATGGCACCGTCCAAGCCCTCAGCACAGACCCGCCACGTGCTGGATGCGATGACGAAGACCACAGACAAGATGCAGGGCCTCCTCGAGACCATCCTTCGCTGCCTCGATTACAACCAGAAGACCGTTGACGAGCGCCACCAAGCGCAAGTCGCCTACAACGACCAAGTCTCCATCGAGCTGATACGTCCATTTTGCATCATGCTTTTATATCAATATTTATTGCATTATGGGCTGTTATTATACATTATATCTCAATACTTATGGCTATTCTCTCTTATTTTACAAGGTTTACCATGAAGAGGGGGAATGCCGGCATCTGGAATTCTGGCTGGAAAAGGAGCAAACGTTGGAAACCTATTCTGCACAGCTCCAAAAGTCATGAGACTCCACGAAACAACTTTTTGGATTTAATAAGAATTTATGAGCGAAAGAAATAGGCTAGGGGGCCCACACCCTGTCCAGGAGACAGGGGGCGCCCCCCTATAGGGCGCGCCCCCTATCTCCTGGGCCCCCCGGTGGGCCTCCGGCATCCATCTTCTACTATATCATTGCTTTTACCCTGGAAAAAATCATGGGCAAGTTTACGGGATGAAACTCCGCCGCCACGAGGCGAAACCTTGGCGGAATCAATCTAGGGCTCTGGCGGAGCTGTTCTGCCGGGGAGACTTCCCTCTGGGAGGGGGAAATCATCACCAACATCATCACCAACAATCCTCTCATCGGGAGGGGGTCAATCTCCATCAACATCTTCACCAGCACCATCTCCTCTCAAAACCCTAGTTCATCTCTTGAATCCAATCTTGTATCAAAACCACAAATTGGTACCCGTGGGTTGCTAGTAGTGTTGATTACTCCTTGTAGTTGATGCTAATTGGTTTACTTGGTGGAAGATCATATGTTCAGATCCTTTATGCATATTATTACTCCTATGATTATGAACATGAATATGCTTTGTGAGTAGTTATGTTTGTTCCTGAGGACATGGGAGAAGTCTTGCTATTAGTAGTCATGTGAATTTGGTATTCGTTCGATATTTTGATGAGATGTATGTTGTCTTTTCCTCTAGTGGTGTTATGTGAACGTCGACTACATGACACTTCACCATTATTTGGGCCTAGAGGAAGGCTTGGGAAAGTAATAAGTAGATGATGGGTTGCTAGAGTGACAGAAGCTTAAACCCTAGTTTATGCGTTGCTTCGTTAGGGGCTGATATGGATCCATATGTTTAATGCTGTGGTTAGGTTTACCTTAATACTCCTTTTTGTAGTTGCGGATGCTTGCAATAGGGGTTAATCATAAGTGGGATGCTATTCCAAGTTAGGGCAGTACCCAAGTACCGGTCCACCCACATATCAAATTATCAAAGTACCGAACGCGAATCTTATGAACGTGATGAAAACTAGCTTGACGATAATTCCCAATGTGTCCTTGGGAGCTCCTTTACCATTATTAGAATTTGTCCAGGCTTATCCTTTGCTACATAAAGGATTGGGCCACCTTGCTGCACTTTGTTTACTTTATTTACTTCTTGCTTGTTACTATTTATCTTATCACAAAACTATCTATTACCTACAATTTCAGTGCTTGCAGAGAAAACCTTACTGAAAACCGCTTATCATTTCCTTCTGCTCCTCGTTGGGTTCGACACTCTTACTTATCGAAAGGACTATGATAGATCCCCTACACTTGTGGGTCATCACGAGCTCAAGCACTTGGCGAAGCAAATCGATCTGACACAGGCTGATGTGGATGAGGCCCGCAAATTCCCTCCACCTCTCGATCCCGCCGCGACAAGAAATCTAGGAGCATCTGTGTTTGGAACGTCGACGATCTCAGGCTCCTTCCACCCCGTGCCACTGAGGGAGTCCAGGATTAGGGGGTCCTCGGACAGCCGAACTATATACTTATGCCGGACTGTTGGACTATGAAGATACAAGATTGAAGACTGCGTCCCGTGTCCGGGTGGGACTCTCCTTTGCGTGGAAGGCAGCTTGGCAATTCGGATATGTATATTTCCTTCTCTGTAACCGACTCTGTGTAACCCTAGCCCCCTCCGGTGTCTATATAAACCAGATGGTTTAGTCCGTAGGACAAGAACAATCATAATCATAGGCTAGCTTCCAGGGTTTAGCCTCTATGATTTCGTGGTAGATAAACTCTTGTAATACTCATATCATCAAGATCAATCAAGCAGGAAGTAGGGCATTACCTCCATCGAGAGGGCCCGAACCTGGGTAAACATTGTGTCCCCCGCCTCCTATTACCATTAGCCTTAGACGCACAGTTCGGAACCCCCTACCCGAGATCCGCCGGTTTTGACACCGACATTGGTGCTTTCATTGAGAGTTCCACTGTGTCGTCACGCTAAGGCTTGATGGCTCCTTCAATCATCCACAACGACGCGGTCCGGGCGAGGTTTTCCTCCCCGGACAGATCTTCGTATTCGGCGGCTTCGTACTGCGGGCCAACTCGCTTGGCCATCTGGAGCAGATCGGTAGCTACACCCCTGGCCATCAGGTCAGCTTGGGAAGCCTGAGCTACACTATCGACATCCGCGGAGACTTGATCTTCGACGGACTCGAGCCCATGAAAGGTGCGCCGTACAGCCACGATGAGCATGACTTAGATCTGCCATCGGATGGTGTTCAGGAGAACGCACCTACAGCTGCCCTATCCTTAGATCCAGAGCAGATCGCGCCATCCGAGGATGGGTGGATAGACCCCTCCACAGAGGTCGCACACTCATCAGCGATAGAGCCGAACACAGACTTCGCCTCCAATGAGGTCTATGCCATCGGACCCTCAGACTCGTCTTCGGCCATAGGCTCCAAACCGCGCGCATCCATACCTATCGAATCTGATTGGGCATCGGTCATGGAGTTTACCTCCGTGGATATCTTTTAGCACTCATCCTTGGGAGACGTATTAAATTTGCTGAAATCTCTCTCCCTGTCAGGAGACTCTTGGCCGAACTATGTCCGGCTTGAGTGGGAAGCGTACGATGAAGGAATTTGTTCCCCACCACCACCCACTTAATAGCCACTATCGACAACTTAACCGACATGCTCGATTTCGACTCTGAAGACATTGACGGTATGGACGACGATGCTGGAGAAAAATAGGAACCACCGCCCATAGGGCGCTGGACAGCCACCTCATCATATGATATATATATATATATATATATATATATATATATATATATATATATATATATATATATATATATATATATATATGGTGGACACACCCAAAGAAAGCGATGGCGATGAGGCAACGGAGGATAATCCCCTTGAGAAGCAATCTAAGAACCGGCGTCATCGGCGCCGCTCTAAGCCTCGTCATAGCAAAGATAGTGATACCGGCACAAGAGACAATAGCATTTCGGATGGTACCGCAGACGAAAACGATCCCGCCCAACCAAGCTTCAAGCAAACCGGACGGGACGATGGACAAGTTAGCCCTGATAAACAGGCAATGGATGGAGACTCGAAGGATGATAATTACATACCCCTCTCCGAAGACGAGGTGAGCCTCGGCGACGACGAATTCATCGTGCCTGAGGACCCCATCGAGCAGGAGCGTTTCAAGCGCTGGCTTATGGCCACTGCAAAAAGCCTGAAGAAAAAGCAGCAACAGCTTCAAGCTGATCAAGATCTGCTAACTGATATATGGACCGAGGTCCTGGCAGCCGAGGAATACGAACTCGAGCGCCCAACCAAAAGTTACCCAAAGCGTAGGTTGTTACCTCAACGCAAGGAGGAGGCATTAAAGCCTACATTACCAGCGTAGGATGCGGCCGACCGGCCACCTCGTGGCCGAGACAAAGCGGCATATCAGCCCGAAGTCCAGCCTGCACCCCGTTGCCAAACAAGCAAAAACACAAAGGCTCGGGGCTACATGCAAGACCTGCGAGACAAATTGGAAAACAAAGCGGGATAGCCAAGATCAATCTACATATCACGGGGGCGTGCCCCAACGTGTGACGATGACCGTCACGCCGGATATACTAAATATAAATCCGGCCGGGCCGGATACAACAGACCAAACTCATTTGAACTGCGTCGTGATGTAGCCCGGCATAGAGGCACTGCACACCCCCTATGCTTCACTAACGAAGTAATGGATCATGAATTCCCAGAAGGGTTTAAGCCCGTAAATATCGAGCCCTACGATGGGACTACAGACCCCACGGTAGGGATAGAAGATTTCTTTCTCCACATTCACATGGCCCGCGGGGATGATCTACATGCCATCAAGTACCTCCCACTAAAACTCAAGGGACCGGCTCGGCATTTGCTGAATAGTTTGTCGGCAAACTCCATTGGAAGTTGGGAGAACCTGGCAGACGCATTGCTGGATAACTTCCAGGGCACTTATGTGCGACCACCAGATGCTGATGATTTAAGTCACATAACCCAACAGCCCAAAGAGTCATCGAGGAAATTCTGGACTCGGTTCCTAACTAAAAAGAACCAAATTGTCGACTGTTCGGATGCCGAAGCCCTAGCAGCCTTTAAGCATAACATCTGTGATGAATGGCTTGCCCGACATCTCGGACAAAGAGAAGCCGAAGTCCATGGAAGCCCTCACAACACTCATGACCCCCTTTTGTGCGGGCGACGATAGATGGTTGGCTCATAGCAACAGCACAACAAGCAATCCTGGCACATCAGAGGCCAGAGATAGCAACGGCAAGCCCCGACGCAACAAACACAAGCATCGCAATAATGGCGATAACGCCAAAGACACGGCCGTCAATGCCGGATTCAGTGGCTCTAAGTCCGGTTAGTGAAAAAAGCCATTCCAAAAGAACAATCCGGGCCCATCCAGTCTGGACCGCATACTCGACCGTCCATGCCAAATTCATGGCACCCCAGGAGCACCAGCTAATCATACCAACAGAGAATGATGGGTCTTCAAACAAGCTGGCAGGTCAGGTGCCGAAAACAAGGAGAAGGGGTCTCAAAGCGATGATGATGATGAGGAGCCCCGATCACCGAACACATGAGGGCAAAAGAAATTTCCCCCACAAATCAAAACGGTGAACATGATAAATGCCACCCACATTCCCAAGCTGGAATGGATCTGCACTCTTAGGGATGTCGACTTAACGGAGCCAGTCGCCCCACAATATAAACTATGGCCAATCACCTTCGACCGTACGGATCGTCCGGCCAATACCAATCAGGTCAATTCAGCCGCACTAGTCCGTGACCCAATAATTGACGGATTCCACCTCACACGAGTCCTTATGGACGGAGGCAGCAGTCTAAACCTGCTGTATCAGGACATAGTGCGCAAGATGGGTATTGATCTTTCGATAATCAAGCCCACTAAAACCACCTTCAAAGGTGTTATACAAGGTGTGGAGGCCCGTTGTACAGGCTCCATCACTCTAGAGGTAGTCTTCGGATCACCGGACAATTACCGTACTGACGAGTTAATCTTCGACATCGTCCCTTTTCGCAGTAATTATCATGCACTTCTCGGATGAACTGTGTTTGCTCGATTCAATGCGGTCCCACATTATGCCTACCATAAGCTCAAGATGCCCGGTCCGCGCGGTGTCATAACAGTTACTGGCAAGGCCGAACTCCCCCTGTGTGCTGAAGAGTATACGCCGCCTTAACAGTAGAAGCAGCGAGCGGCATCTTTCAATCGAACCTCGAGTCGACGGCCAAGCTCCCGGACACCGTCAATGGAGTCCGAACTACTTCGCGGCAGGATAGCCCGGCACGTCCGGAGCTCAATGAAAACACTCCGGCAGTAAATGGAGGCAAAGCTAGGATAGGCCACACACTGCGGCTCAACCGCTCCATGGCACACAAACGTTTCTTGCATTTTCTTTGCGGGTTCACTTTTTTGTAGGCCAGGACTGGCAACATGGAAACAGCTCAAACGCGCAAGGGAATCCTTAGATATTCCCCTCGATGACCATCTGATTACACTCCGAGTCCGCACACAGCCTCCTCCCGCCTGGTCTCAGCAGGTTCCGAAGTCATATTTATTTTTATCACATTACTTGTACTCGTACGCATCGACGTGTTATTTAATTACAACATGTGGCTTTATATGACGCTTATCTGCTGTTGTTTCTTATTGACACTCTTTGTCAAATGGCATCCGTACACCATGATATACCTTAATATGCTAGGGGCTTCATTGTACCCATAATACGGCAACAAAGTCCAAGCACCTTCGCGGTCGTTCGGCACCCCGAACTTATAGCATTATATGCATCAGCTCTAAATCATGTCTTGGGTCAATAGTTGGGTTTGCCCGGCTCCCATGTTTTGCTGCCTTACGTTCCGCTATATCGGCTAAGGCGGCACAGGGAGAACTACTGCGATTGTGTCCCGGTTCTTCCGGGTGAGCGCCTTAATAGAGAAAGCCGAAAACTGACTGTCATGATACGGCGAGAGTTGGTCAGCTGTTCGAGAGGTTGTAAAATCTTTAAGGATTTCTTCCACATTATGTGATAACTAATGCAGCATGCGATGGATCGGCTTTTCTTCCGATCAGGTGCTTATAGAGCCCCTCATGCGGTCTTCTGAACACCAGGGGCTACGCCTACCTTCCGTTTGTCAAACTCCTATGGCTAAGTGAGAGTGATAAAGCCTTATAGTCCGATTGCCTGGTTCGTTGCGCTGAACACCTCCTTCAAGGACCCAAAACTAGGATAAAGAGTGCTGAGGTTTATCCCGAACACCCCCGTACTTTCTACATGGGGGCAGAAGCTGACGACTGGCCAACTCTTAGGATTAATATATAAAACGGCCGCGCAGGAGGAAATTTTTTCAAATAACAGGCAATAAATAATAGAAATGACCTCGTTCAACATTACAAAGGATAACATGACTGTATTCATGGAAATATAATGTCCTTGGTGCATTGCTCCGCCACAAGGCGGGATCCTTTCAGGACACTATCATAATATAACTCGGGCTTGTGGTGCTCCTTCCCCTCCGGCGGTCCCTCGGTCATTAGCTTTTCAACATCCATCTTCTCCCAGTGCACCTTTGCGCGGGCGAAGGCCATTCGCGCATCCTCCATACAAACCGACCGCTTGATGACATCAAGTCGAGGGCAGGCACTCACAAGCCTCTTCACGAGCCCAATGTAGCTGCTAGAAATCAGCTCGGCGGGCCATAGCCGGATAATTAAATCCTTCATGGCTAGTTCGGCCGCCTTATGCAGTTCGATCAGCTGTTTCAGCTGATTGGCAAATGGCACATGATACTTCGGTGCCGGATACTACGACCAAAAGAGCTTCTCCGTCGTGCTCCTTTCTTCGGCTTGATAGAATTGTGTGGCATCAGATATGCTACGTGGCAGCTCCGCAAATACATCTGGAGAAATCAGAATTCAAATTAGCAACTTGATTTTCTCCTTAAATACTTGCTTTGCATAGAAAAAGCCTTGCCC
This sequence comes from Triticum aestivum, assembly GCF_018294505.1. Lineage (NCBI taxonomy): Eukaryota > Viridiplantae > Streptophyta > Magnoliopsida > Poales > Poaceae > Triticum > Triticum aestivum. The sequence goes on along the minus strand of NC_057810.1, from coordinate 223,828,447 downwards.
ACCGCAATCTTTCTCTCCTCCTGGATTTCCTGCAGGGCGCCTTGGGTTTCCCCTCGAGCATCGCGTGTGGCTTGATGAGCCTTGGTGAGTTCGGATCCTTTCTCCAATAAGCTCTGCTCCAAGGTCTCGCATTTCTTCATAGCCTCCTGGAGCTCTTGCTGAGCTTCAATAACCCTGGCCTCGTGCTTCTCGCGAAGAGCCTGCTCTACAGCTGCCTTTTTCTTGGCCTTGTCCATAGTGTTCTTAAGAGCCTCGACTTCGGTCATCGCTGTCGGTGTCAAAACCGGCGGATCTCGGGTAGGGGGTCCCAAACTGTGCGTCTAAGGCTAATGGTAACAGGAGGCAGGGGACACGATGTTTACCCGGGTTCGGGCCCTCTCGATGGAGGTAATACCCAACTTCCTGCTTGATTGATCTTGATGATATGAGTATTACAAGAGTTGATCTACAACGAGATCGTAGAGGCTAAACCCTAGAAGCTAGCCTATGATTATGATTGTTCTTGTCCTACGGACTAAACCCTCCGGTTTATATAGACACCGGAGGGGGCTAGGGTTACACAGAGTCGGTTACAGAGAAGGAAATCTACATAGCCGAATATCCAAGCTTGCCTTCCACGCACAGGAGAGTCCCATCCAGACACGGGACGAAGTCTTCAATCTTGTATCTTCATAGTCCAACAGTCCAGCCAAAGTATATAGTCCGGCTGTCCGAGGACCCCTTAATCTAGGACTCCCTCAGTAGCCCCGGAACCAGGCTTCAATGACGATGAGTCCGGCGCGCAGATTGTCTTCGGCATTGCAAGGCGGGTTCTTCTCCAAATCCTCCAGAGCATTGTTGTAATGAGCAGTGTCCGGCTTCTTATCAATGCCGCTCCTCGGCTTCTGTGCTTTAATGATGGTTGTTTCCATGTGCCGGGCGAATGCGAGAGGTCAAGGCATTTTTACATTTGCCACCCCAACCATGCGAGTAAACCTTCTATAAAAGAGGCGAGGATTCTTAGATCAAAATCCCACCATCCCCTCCCAGCGAGTTTTCATCAGAGCACGCCCGAAAAAATCCATACCACCATGGCCGGTCGTCGCGGTTCCTCCTCTGCTCCCGTAGCACTAGGCCAGGCGACTGGGAGAGATGCTCTGTTCCCCACAGCCGATTAGTAGAGTTGCAGACCAAGGGGTTTCTCCCACCTGCATACATGGTCCCCGTTTGAGCTGGACTAGCCACCTATAATGGTGGGGATCAAGCAGAGAGCTCTCCAAACCCATCCAAGGGATAGCGGGTGTGCTTTGTCCCCTACTTGTTGAGGGGGCTCGGATTTCCAATCCATCCTTTCCTCCGCGGGCTTCTGGAGTTCTACGGCCTCTAGCTGCACAACTTTACCCCGGCCTCCATACTGCACATAGCAGGCTATGTTGCCTTCTGCGAGCTTTTTTTGGGCTGTGAAGCTCATTTCGAGCTGTGGAAGAGGCTATTCTGCCTTGTACCCCGTACTCAGGAGGGGTCGGTATATCAAGTGGGCGGAGCCGAAATATGGCGCATCGCCGGGACCGGATATCTATCCGGCACCCTGAAGAAGACATCTGAGGATTGGCCCTCGTAATGGTTCTACATGTAGGACTTCCCTCTTCCAGACCCTGTTCGAAAGGGCCTTCAGGAGTTCGTAAATGCCCCACTGAAGAAACGCCACAGCTGGCGCCCCAGGAGCCCCCAAGAGGAAGATAACAGAGAGATCCTTTTCTTGATGGACAGGATAAATACATTGGCCAAATCAGGACTGACAATTATTGAAGTCATGTCCATATGTATAATGCGGGGAGTGCAACCACTTCAATATCGGGGAAAACCCATGTGGCACTTCAATGGAGAAGATGATGCCACCCGCTGCGGCCGTAAAGGATCGGGCTCTCCCGCTGCTCTAGCGAAGATACTGTCCGATTTGTTCAAAGGAGAAGAGGAGGAGTTTATCCATATCAAGCCACGAGATGGATTTTCCATGTACAACCCCCCAAGCTGGGTGAGTCACTATCTTTTATTCCAATCTTTCCCACATTTTTAGCACAGATGTTTAGTTCATCAATTCATAGCAGGAACTGCGAAGGGCTATGAAGGATGTTCACTGTCCGTCTCCACAGCGAGAGGACCCTAACCGGGCTCTCAACCCCGGACTCGAAGAAGATCCAGATACGTTTGTGGAGCTTGTTGACATGACATTTTACCAGCTGAGCTGCGATGGTGTGATGGTGGCCATCGATCATAGCCGATTATCCTGGCCTACTCCCTGTATCCCAAGTAAGTAAAGCCACAGTCTCGACTTCCAAAAAGGATTCCCTCTTTACACTTCACCCACCACACATGTATTGCGTCTTACAGGGAAGGCTATCGGGGCGCCAAGCTGAACCCGCGATGACTCGCAAACAAGGGGCACCGAAGCCGGGTAGGCTTAAAAGAAAGGCGGTCAGGACCAAGACGCCATTGCAAAGGTATGTTTAAAAACCTGCCACGAAGTTATCATTGTCAAAATTTAACGACGTCCTCTACCTTCTGACAGAAAGAGCGCTCGTCGGACTGTATCCGGAGAGCATGCTAGTCACACTCCCACCAGCCGGACTCCAAGGCCGGACTCGAGAGTGGAGGTCAACGCGGACGATCCTCCTACAGAGGATGCGGATAGATTTTCCGCTACCAACTCCGAAGTGGAGAGCGCCATAAATCATAGGCGCCGATGGGCCGCACTACGCGACCCTAATTTCTCTGAAGAGGCGTTCGACGCCTTCAACTCAGGGGACGCATACATCCGGGCTGCTCAAGGTGGCCTAGCCAGGGCCACGGACCAGTACGTGAAGGATATATGGGTAAGTAAATTTGATAAGTGTATATATCAGTAGCCCCTGAGACTTGAAACATTTGGCACAACTGATTTAAGGATCCTCGTGTGCACAGGTTCTGACAGAGAAGAATACCTAGCTATCCAAAGAGCTGGAGGAGTGCAAGGCCCAACTACAGGCCGCAATCGCCATGATGGAGGAGTCTACGAAGGCCCCATCTAGTAATATTTTCATTTAAAGAAGAATAATGTCATGGTATATACCAGTTAAGTATTCGGCAAGAATGCGATTCTAACAAGAGAACTTGCAGATAATCCCGGAGGCAATCCGGAGATCGTACCGGAGGATGAGCAACATGTTCGGTGACACCTGAAGGCTGGCCAGCGTGTGCTTACCAAGGTTATAAAGGAGAAAAATATTCTCCAGGACGCGAACGTCCGGCTGGACGTCGAATTGAAGGATGTTCGGGCCCAGCTTGCCGACTCCCTGAAGGAGAATAAGAAGCTTCGGCGGGAAGCGTGCTAACAGAATTATGTCTGTAGGCATGATGACAGGTCGTCCTGCAGAGGAGATGCTAGGATCCGCACGCAATCTTCTGCTGGAGCTCTCACAACTGCATGAACAAGTTCGGCAGGTGATGCGGGACATTACCCAAGCCTTGTGGCCATCCGCCTCCCTTCCAGGAGGCATGAGTGAGCTGCTTGAGCTGCTCGAGGGAGCACGGCAGCGCTTCCGATTATGGAAGATATCGTCCTGCCGACAAGGCGCGAGGGAGGCCTGGGCGATGGTGAAGATGCGGTACACCAAGGCTGACCTGAACCATATGGCCGAGGTCGAACCTGTAGGGTCGGATGGGAAGGAGATCCCTGTACATCTGGTGTATGACCAAGTAGAATTAGCAGCTAAGTATTCCCAACAAGACTGTAGGCTAGACACCCTGTTGGATGGTATAGAAGAAGATTCAGTTAGTCTAAGTGACATTGTACTTCGAAGGACATTTTTTGTCCCTAGCCGGATTGTAAATCATTTGACTTGGCCGACCTTTTTGCTTCAACCTCTGAACCCGACAGTCCGGAGTGTGTCCGAATACCCGCTCAGTTATGTAAAAACTAGGGCACACGTGGAAACCAGGCATAGGGGTCATAAGTTCTTGAACAGACAAGTACCCAACTAGTTATGTTATATTACATGGGTAGTAAGAAACATCTTCCAGGGAGAATAGTTCCGTCAAGGGTTCCTTTCCCTGGGTGTGCATGCATTGATGTACATGTCCGAACTGCGAAAATTTACGCAGGATATAAGCGTCTGGGGGCATGTTTTGTAATAGGAAAAATACATCTTTTGTTCACCGACCGAATATTCTCTTAAGATAGCTAGCTTTTGTCTTCACCCAGTCTGAGGGACACATCCGGCTGACCCAGCAGTAACAATCACAGAGGTGCTCCCCTTATGCCCTAGCCAAATTAACGGGAACGTAGGGCATAAACACAATAGCCAGGCAACCCAGCTTGGCCAAAACTTAAGTCATATCGATGCATATAGTGGTGAAAAAAAGGGCACATACGTGGAAATGACGCATATGTGGTGGGCATGAAGCCCAGAAGACAAATAAGCTTCTATATAAGAAGCCCCCAGGTATGCTGAGTGCGCAAAGCGCGGCCAGAGTGTGCGGTCAAAACATACTTAGGTCTAAAAGGCTATAAATGCAAAAGGAGAGAGAGAGAGAGAGGATATAATTAAAAAGGGAAGATGGAGGTAAGGAGACAAACACGGAGTTCGGCGCTAGGCATAGAATCTTTGGAGTCTGGCCGCGTTCCATGGGTTCGGCTCGAGTCGATTGTCTAATGCATCACGCAGACGGTACGCACCTCCAGTGAGAACTTTGTCAATGATGAAGGGGCCCTCCCACTTGGGCTTGATCTTGTCCTTTTTCTTCTCTGGTAGGCGTAGAACGAGTTCGCCAATGTTATAAGTTTTGGCCCGCACTTCTCTGCCTTGATATCTTCGGGCTTGCTGTTGATAGAATGTGAAACGGGCCTTCGCGACGTCGCGCTCCTCCTCCAGGGCATCTAAGTTGTCCTGCCGATCCAGCTCGGCTTCTCCCTCTTCGTACATGCGCACTCTAGGTGAATCATGGATGATATCGCAGGGTAGCACTGCCTCTGCGCCGTACACCATAAAAAATGGTGTGTATCCGGTTGTGCGGTTTGGCGTGATCCGCAACCCCCATAATACGGAGTCAAGCTCCTCAACCCAGTGCGTATCTGATTCCTTCAAGGATCACACTAGTCTGGGTTTGATGCCACTCATAATAAGACCGTTCACTCGTTCGACTTGACCGTTTGTTTGGGGGTGATAGACGGAAGCATAATCAAGTTTTATGCCCTTTTTGCTGCACCAGGTTTTCACCTCATCGGCTGTAAAGTTAGAGCCGTTATCGGTGGTGATGCTGTGGGGGACACCGTTGCGGTGTACGACCCCGGATATAATGTCTATCACTGGTCCGGATTCAGCCGTTTTGACTGGTTTGGCTTCTATCCATTTGGTGAATTTATCGACCATGACCAACAAGTATTTCTTCTTATGGCTTCCTCCTTTAAGGGGTCCAACCATATCGAGCCCCCAGACCGCAAAGGGCCAAGTGATGGGGATTGTTTGGAGGGCGGTGGGCGGCATATGGCTTTGATTTGCAAAAAGCTGGCAACCAACACAGTGTTGGACAAGGTCTTGTGCGTCTGCCCGGGCTGTCGGCTAGTAGAAACCTGTGCGGAAGGCCTTGCTTACGAGCGCCCGAGCTGCGGCATGGTGGCAGCCGAGTCCGGCATGAATTTTAGCCAAGAGCTGTCGCCCTTCCTCTTCGGAGATGCACCTCTGGAGTACTCCGGTTGCGCTTTTCTTCTAAAGCTCTCCCTCATGGACTTTGTAGGCTTTAGAGTGCCGCACAATGGAGCGTGCCTCATTTTGGTCCTCCGGGAGTTCCTGCCTATTTAAGTAAGCTAGGAAGGGTTCTGTCCATGGGGCGATGGCCGCCATGATCACGTGGGCCGAGGGTGTGATTTCGGTGGTGGAGCCTCTGATTACGTCAGATTGTTCGGGATTTGGGGTTGTATGCGGATCCGAATTAGTATTGCCGGACTCCCCTTCCCATACCACAGATGGCTTGAACAGCCTTTCCAAAAAGATATTTGGTGGGACGGGGTCACGTTTAGCGCCGATGCGGGCAAGGATATCCGCCACTTGATTGTTTTCATGAACCACATGGTGGAATTCGAGCCCCTCGAATTGAGCTGACATTTTGAGAACGGCATTACGGTAAGCCACCATTTTCGGGTCCTTGGCATCAAAGTCTCCATTTATTTGAGATATTGCAAGATATGAATCCCCGCGTATTTCAACTTTGAATGCCCATGGAGACTGCCATCCGAAGACCGTGCAACAGAGCCTCATACTCTGTTGCATTGTTGGAATCTGTGTAAAGTATTTGGAGTATGTATTGGATTGTATCTCTGGTGGGGGATGTCAGGACGACACCAGCCCCTAGACCAACTAGCATCTTAGAGCCGTCAAAGTGCATGATCCAATTGGAGTACGCGCCGTACTCTTTAGGGAGTTCGGCTTCTGTCCATTCGGCGACGAAGTCAGCCAGTACTTGCGACTTAATGGCTCACCGTGGTTTGTATGTTATGTCGAACGGGAGGAGCTCAATAGCCCATTTTGCAATCTGGCCTGTGGCATCGCGGTTATTTATTATGTCATTGAGTGGTACTTCAGAGGCCACCGTGATTGAACACTCTTGGGAGTAGTGTCATAGTTTTCGGGATGCCATGAAGACCGCGTCTGCTATCTTTTGATAATGTGGGTACCGTGACTTGCATGGAGTGAAGACAGTGGATACGTAGTATACCAGTTTTTGTAATGGGAATTTATGTCCATCTGTCTCTCGTTCGATGACGAGCACTGCGCTTACAACCTGGTGTGTTGCAGCTATGTATAGCAACATGGGTTCGCCGACATTTGGCGCTGCTAGAATCGTATTGGTGGCCAAGAGGGCTTTTATTTCCTCCAGCCCTGCCATAGCCGCATCCGTCCACTCGAAGTGTTCGGTGCATCGAAGAAGGCGATAAAGAGGTATCACCTTTTCTCCTAATTGGGAGATAAAGCGGCTCAGGGTGGCGTTGCATCCAATTAATTTCTAGATTTGCTTGAGGTCTGTTGGGGTAGCCAACTGTGACAGAGCTCAGATTTTAGCCGGATTTGCTTCGATTCCTCTATTAGAGACAATAGAGCCCAAGAGTTTTCCGGCTGGTACGCCGAAAAAGCATTTCTCCGGGTTGAGCTTGATGTCGTATGTTCGGAGATTGTCGAACGTAAGCCTCAAGTCGTCTATTAATGATTCGACGTGTCTGGTTTTAATGACCACATTGTCTACGTAAGCCTCTACTATTTGCCGATTTATGTTTCTAGGCATGTCCGAATTATGCGTTGGTAGGTTGCACCGGCATTTTTGAGCCCGAAGGGCATGGTTGTAAAACAAAAGGGACCGTATGGAGTGATAAATGCCGTTGCGGCTTGATCGGACTCTGCCATGTTGATTTGATGGTATCCAGAGTATGCATCGAGGAAACACAATGAATCGTGTCCTGCAATAGCGTCAATAATTTGATCGATGTGGGGGAGGGGGAAGGGATCCTTAGGGCAAGCCTTATTAAGGTCTTTGAAATCGACGCATAGGCACCAGGATTTGTCCTTCTTTGGTACCATCACTAGGTTTGCTAGCCAGTCCAGATATTTTATTTCTCTAATGAAACCGGCCTCAAGTAGCTTGGCTAGCTCCTCTCCCATGGCTTGTCACTTGGGTTCTGAAAAGCGCCGAAGAGTCTGTTTGACCGGCTTGTACCACTACAAAAAAAATACACTTCCGTGATGACATGTTTGTCACAGTAGGTCGCGTTTTTTGTCATGCATGTACATCCATGACAAATTTATGACAGAATCAAGATAGTCATACCTGTGCTGTCGTAGAAGTGGTCCATGACATTACCAAAATTATCATCACGGAAGTGTCCAATTCCATGACGATAAATCGCGCGTCACAGAAGTGCTTTCGTCAAGGGTGACCGACACGTGGCATCCACCGTAACGAAACGCCGTTAAGCTATCGGGTCGGGTTTTGGATTCGATAACCCGTTAATAGCCCCAACCAATGGGGATTTTCCACGTGTAAAATCATCATTGGCTGGAGGAGACACGTGTCAGGTCAGCGTTGGGACATGTGTCACTCATCCAATGGGCGAGACACGCCTATGATATGTTGACACGTGGACCGGCCCATCAAGTTTAATTGGGCCGGCCCAACTAAAGGCCCACAAGATTTTGCAGACCATAATGGGCCGGCCCAGCTAAAGGCCCACAAGATTTGGCGGCCCATAATGGGCCGGCCTAGCTAAAGGCCCATGAGATTTTGTGGGCCACAATGGGCCGGCCCAAGTAAAGGCCCACAAGATTTTGTGGGCCATAATGGGCCGCTCAGGTAAAGGCCCACAAGATTTTTGTGTGCCATAATGGGTCGGCCTAAGTAAAGGCCCACGAGATTCTTGCGGATCATAATGGGCCGGCCCAGCTAAAGGCCCCCGAGATTTCTCCGACATTAATGGGCCGGCCGAGCTGTAGGCCCACACAATTTTTAGGACCCTAGTAGGCCGGCCCATTAACTAGATGCCATGTTTTGGGCCAAATGCCAGCCCATATTTGATCCGGTCCATTAATGGCCTGCCACATTCCGGGCCTCAAAGTGGCCCATATGAGATCCGGCCCGTTAGAAGCCTACCACGTTCTAGGCCAAATTACGGCCCAGATCAGGTCCGGCCCTTTAAGAGGCTTTGGGCTCAATTATGGCCCATATCAGATTCGGCCCGTCAACTGGACACTATGCTTTTGGGCCCACTTGCTAAAGGCCCACTTAGTAATTCGGCCTGATATTAGTTTTGGCCTTTTAAGGGCCCGTTTAATATTTCGGCCCTATATTAATTTCGGCCTGTTAAAAGCCCGTCATATAGTTGGACCTAACTACGGCCCAGTTTGCATCCGGCCTGCTCGCAGCCGATATCTTATTGGGCCAAACAAGGACCAAGACAATTTTGGCCTGTTAAAAGCCCGTGATTTGATTCGCACGATCATGGATCAGGGTTCATTTCGGTCTGCTGCCGGCCCGTGAGCTGTTCGGCATGTTTCAGGCCCAACCTACATCGTGATTGCATGACAGCCCGATTATGTACCATAATTTTATGGTTTGGCCGGTTTACTGTGAAGACATGATATATATACAGTAAAATAACTGCAGCATCGTGAATAAGAAAAAACCTAGACTATACAATAAAGAAATTATGGCATATTACATCCACTGGGCATCAAAGTTCGCCACTATGATAATAAAGCACAAGCAGACAGCAGATTACATACACTGGGCATCAAAGATCGCCACCAGTGCAAATAAACACAACGACGAAATAATATACAAAACCGACAGCACTTCAATAGAGTTCAAGAAAGGTTATCCCTACTAGGGAGCTGCAGCGCAAGCAGCTGAGCAAGATGATGAGACTGCGCTTGTTCAACACTTATATCTTCCTCACTCTAAAAGATAAACAAGCAGACAGATGAAAGGTTTTGCACATAAAAGTATCAGTGCTGACAATTCATCACATTTCTTACTGACGAATAAAGTGACACAGTTTAAAATTGCATTAACACAATATGGTATTGTTCAGGTCAAGACATGGCAGGAAATGACATTGTGAAGGAGTTGGTAGCTTCACGACAACACTGGATTATAGATCAAGAACTCATAAGTATCAATGGTTAGTGTGCTGTAAATTTATACCATTTCAGAGTGGCAAATAAAGAGACGGTCTGAATAATAGTAGAATGATATGACATTGTTCATAGTTAAGACATTGCAGAATATGACATTGTGCTGTAGTGGGTAGGTTCACCACACCACTGGATTACAGATGAAGAACAGAAGCATACATGCAGTGCAAAAGAAGATCACTTGCTCTGTATAGTTTAATTTACATGGTATGAAGAAGGAACTTGGTTTTACAACTGAAAACGTAAATTGAGAAAGGACAAACTTTTGTTTATGAACTACATAATAAACTTTAAACAAGCAATTTGATGCAAACACCAAAAATAAACAGCTGTTGCAGTCATGCCTAACTAAATACATAGAACAAAGTTTGAAGGCTTGAGATGGGCAAACTTACATTATTGGTGAAGACAAGCTCTATAAAGGCCTTGTCCATGCTGATGGGGGGCAATTCAAGAAGTTTACCACATAATCTTCTTCAAAAGCATTGCCTTTATTCTACATTTTGTTAAGAGTAAATATAGATGTGATAATATACGAAAAAATGGAGAATATTTAAGATAAGATGAAGAGTGATGCTACATAACCAAGTAGCTATAAATGTAAGTGCAGTGATACAGGCAAAAGGTACAGCCAAGAGCAATGCACAGCTAAACTTCTTCAGTACCAACATTATGGTAAGAGTAAATATAGATCTGATGTGTAGAAAATGGAGGGCAAAGGAAAATAAGCTGCAGAGTGATGGTACATGAACAACTACCTGTCATTATAAGAACACTGATAAAGGACAGCATGTACTTACAAGAACAATGCAGAGCTAAAAAAACATTGGCATTGGATATATTCTACACTAATGTAACCATTCATACAGATCAGATAATTTGGAGCGAACAATTGATAAGCAAGCTATCATGCATACTGCTGTCACATAATGAACCAGGTATGTATGCAAGTACAGTGATACAGGAAAACAGGTACTAACAAGAGAAAAGTAGCGGGCAGCATATTTGCGATATCATGTCGTTCTTTTCAAACCAGAATTCTTCTTCGAGCAGATTTTCTGCAAAAGAGATCCGTAAGGCACATGCGGAAAAGTAGAAGGTCAAATTGTCATGTGATTTCATACACAGTACCTCATCCTGGGAACGAGAGCAGTGCATAAAAAGTTTTTTCCATTCAATGTCTTCTAAATTTAGCACATGAGACTTCATCGGAAATTCGTTTATAGACTTGCCGTCAAAGTGTGATTTCCTCAGGTAACACCGATACTACTGCAATGCTTCCTTGAAAAGCACAAGCAAGCTTTGCTCGTCATGACTATCCAGATTGACCCTCGCCTAGTTACAACAATGTAATGTAAATCATTGATGTGTTCAATCAGTAGAAAACAGGAAAATAATAACCATGAATAATAGCACTTACACGTAAGTTGGATAGGAAGATGTGAAAATGGTGTTTGTCTTCACTATAATCTTCCCATGATGGGAATATATGCACGTAGTCCCTAACAACATTGAAAGCATTGTCTTTTAAACTAGGAATAAATGGAATGGGGTTCCAATCTGCAGGAATTGGCCGTCTCTGTAGTTGGGATAGGTCTTCGGCCGGTGGACTTGCTGTACTTTTTGCTGGACTAGGATTTTTCTGTGGTACAGCTGGTGCTATGGCAAATGAAATCGGTATACCTTTTGCTGGAGTGCAGGTCCTGTGTGGTGGGGCTAGTGGTGTGGCCAGTGAAGTATGGGTACAGTCTGCTGGAGTTGGTCCTATGTTTTGTGTCACTGGTTGTACAGCCAATATAAGTGGGGTGTTGTCTGATTTCTCCGGCACCACCACGTTTTTCAAGGACTTTGCTGGTGCTCCTTCAGTTTCGGCAATCACCCTCTTCCTTTTTGATGTCTGATGCACAAGAACAACATTTGAGTGGGAAAACATGGTATGATGACAGATGGAATATGTATTGATAATGGATGGGCATGGCATCTCGACATATATGATGAGTAAACTAAGCAGATGGCGGTGCAACAGAATAGAAGAAATGCAAGATAACCGTAATCAATAAAACATTGCCAAATTAGAACAAGCACCTTGATGGGTGAACATGACATGCCATCTGCCTTTGACTCCTCGAGTTTAGAATAGTCATTAGGATCATATTCTGAACAAGAATCAATAGGTGGGGAGTGTATGAGTTTCATTGCATCCACAATGACACTCAATGCCTTGGTGCCAATTTTGTAAGTCATTGCAGTGTTTAGATTCAATAGTGGACTGGTGCTAGTGCGACACAAAGCAGCTACACAGTTCATAGTGTAGATATAACAGGAAAATCTTAAGCATCAAAGTAAAATCAGCAAAGTGGAACTTGCTGGAATATACGTGCTAGTATTGCCGGTATGGCTAGAAAGGCTTCGGATACCAGCTCTCTTCAAGTGAAGGTGCGGTACTGTTAATATCAGTGTAACTCTCAAAGGCGGCACAGCTCCGCGCATTTCCTTGCTATTCTTATAGGATTCAAGTGGGCAGGCCACTACAAATCATATTCCTATGTTTATAAGATCCTACGAATCAAAGAGGCTCAAAGTGTCCATCACAACCGACCGTATAGACCTCTACACTACAAATGTCCCTGCTCATCTTTAGTACAAGGAACATACTGTACTACTAGCATACTCCCTCCGTTCCAAAATATAAGTCTTTGTAAAGATTTCCACTATGGATCACATACAGATGTATCCAAATACATTTTAGAGTGTAGATTCACTCATTTTGCTCCATATGTAGTCCATGGTGGAATCTATACAAAGACTTGTATTTAGGAATGGAGAGAGTACATATTAAAGAAGAACGGAAGAGGAACATGGTAAAGAAGAGCAAGCAGACTTTGGATAATAAAATGTTGGTTGCGCAGTGCCCACACATGATGAACCAGAGCGCATTAAGAATGCAACTCCCAGCTGTCTCTCGACCATTTCAGGCGGTTGGATGAAAATCCTATGTCTCCTTACCCTTCTTCTTCCTCGTCTCTGATTCTTCCCATACAGAACACCGCACGGGCCGCCGGCCGGACCACCAGCCCCCACCGCCTGTGTTCCTCCACCACCCCCACCCCCACCCGCGCCCCAACCCCCACCCGCATCGAGTTTTCTTCATTCCGCGAGGCCCCACAACCACCCGAGCCCCTTCGATCGCACCGGCGAACTCTGTTGTGCTCTGAAAAATCGATTGACCCAATTTTGAAATTTAGTCTACTGTGATTTAACTAGTGTGGAATATAAAAGGGGAAAACCATAAGCATTGGGAGTATAGTGTTGAGCGTGCCATGGCGGATCTGAAGGTGCAAACCGGACAAAGGCAACTTCACAACCAAGACAAGACATCAGAGTAAAGCAGTGGTGATCTATTTTCTTGCTGCGATAAATAAGTTGAGTAGATATGAAAGAGTACCGCCTCTGGTCCACTGCCGTGTACGCATCTGCTGAGAATTTGACGGTGCTGCAGTAGCGATGGCTGTCGGCGGCGTGGAAGCAGATCTAGGAGGGTACACAGTGGCGGCGGGGCGCGTGGATGAGACGGTCGTAGGAGCGGCACCGGCAAGGTGGACGACGGCGGGGATGAAGCGATAGGACGAGATGCAAGGATCCCGGTCCGAAGGCGTGGATGAGAGAGGTCGATCTCTTGTAATGGACGGTGGCGTCGGGGTATCAGCTCCGGCATGGTGGAGGAGGACGGCGGTGGATGGGGTGGCGGATTGCGGCGGACGGAGAAGGGTGGGGTGGAGAGGGTGTTTTGGCGCCCACGGAGTGCGAATGGGGAAAAGGGAGGTAGAGAGGAAGGGGGGAACCATGTATTCAGGGCGCGCTTGTCTCAAATACGAGGAAATTTACAAACTTAGCCCCCGTTTCAAATTTCTAGTACATCACAGCAACATTAGTCGGTTGGGGATAGGACGGTAATCTCGCATACACCGAATATTTGCCGACGAGAGTTTGTTTTTGGCGCCCACCGTGTATGAATATGAATCAGGGAGGGAGTCGATTTTGGCCGAGGACACACTATGTTTTGGCGCCCACCGTGTATGAATCCGGGTGAGAGGCGGTTACATCACGTTTGGGTGAAATTACAAACCTACCCCTATCGAAACCTATAGAAATACAACATATAGGCTTTGCGTGGCAGGGATAGGCAGTAGTGATTTCCATCTCGCGGATTTTGGTTTCGGGCGGTTACTGCGACTTTCCCCGCTTCGTTCAAATTTTGCAGAGTGCACGTTTACCATGCCAACTCAATTCGAATCCTCTTTGTATTCTATTTTTTTCGGGCAGGATCCATTTTCAATTGGAATTACATTCTATATACATCATTTTTTGATATATACTTTCAAAAGCACAACAAAGAATTCTGCTCCTTTATATGTATAATATGATTTACAAATACAACGATCTCGAAATCTTAAGGTTGAATTCAAAAAAATTTAAGCAAATTATGTTCTACTAAAATGTATGGATCAGTAATATCTACATATTAAATAACATAGATGAGTATGCATGTTTAATAGATCAATTTTGGTTCGAGTATGGATTACATGTATCATCATCTCGAATTCAAATATTTGCATCCCTTTTTTGTTCACTCCTTTCACGCCCATCTCTCTCACATGCATGCTCCTTCAGGTAGCTATCACTCTCTTTTCTCCAACTTACCCGCACGCTCACTTCATGTTTCTCCTATCCTCCCAAACATGGTCTCTCGATGTCTCCCTTGAGAAGTGTCACACTCTCCCTATCATAATACATTACACGGTTTTCATTATCTCTCACGTCTCTACTATTCTCTGGTATGACTCGGTAGCTAAGCTTTCTTTTTCACCACCACACACACAGTCTCCACTCGTCTTTCACATTGTCTTTCTCTCTATGGGATTATCTCACACACCCTATATGTCTCTACATATGACTCATACCACTAAAATTACTCTCTCTCTCTCTCTCTCTCCTATAGACACAACATTTGTTGCGGACTTCTTTTCATCTCCATCCCAGACTGACATTATTCATTTGTTTACCGATCAGACAACCCCAACTACCGTCTCCTCTCTTCTCTCACAGACACACACACACACAACTCCTGCTTCCACTCCCCTTCCCGACTACCGTCTCTCTCTCACACACACAAAACTCTCGCTTTCGCACCCCGACTCGTATTTCTCTCACAAACATTTATCGACTAGCTAGCCTCTAGATAGGTTTATACACCCGCACACTCGTGCTTCCACCATCGCATACATGTCTCTCTCCTGCTCCTTGTATCTATGTAGATTTTTCTTCCCTTCTTGAGACACGCCCTCTCGATCGTGCACACACACACTATCGCCTCATTTTAAGCTGATACCTATCGCACACACACTCCTTGTGTCTTTGTCACACATGCACTCCGTCCTCCTCCACTCTCCCTCTCTCTCACACACACATGGGCTTTTTGCAACAACTAGCAAGATGCCCATGCGGAACATCAAGATGCATTTGTATGAGTAGTTTATCTTGTGGGGGAAAAGGATGAACGAGGGAAGGCCTTATTTGCAAATGTGGAGAGGGGTGTGGGTATCTTTTTGCAAAATTGCCATAGTTTCCTTCCTATCCGTCAGATATAGATCGGACGGCCTATATTGCAGGATGGCAGGCACACGATCATCACCGACAATGCTTTTTATAAGAGTAGGGATAAAAAATAGAGTTGGTGATGATGGTGGGCCTGCCATCCTGCAATGTAGGTCGTCCGATTTATATCTGACGGATAGGAAGGAAAATATGGCAATTTACCCGCACTCTTCACCACATTTGCAGATAAGGCCTTCCCTCGTTCATCCTTTTCTCCCACAAGATCTTGATGTTCCGTGCAACGCACGGGCATCTTGCTAGTAAGAGTAGAAATTAGACATATACCACTTCTCGAATCTTGAAACCAACAACATTCCTCCCTTATCTCATCAAAACCGCCAAAGGAATATATTTTGAGTGAAACATAACATATTTTTAGTGATATACGTATTTCAAAACTAGACTTTTTTTCTATCAAATCGGTGAATATGTATTAATCTACTTTGATCGTGTGGCAACGCATTGGCACATTGCTAGTAGTTATTATAATTTTTTGGACACCAGACAAATGGTGGAGTACATATACGAAGAGAAGAGGCGCACACACGCAGTCGACCTCTCGCTGTCTCGCACACATGAGTGTTACGTAAAGGCGACGTTAACAAATAAACCCTAAAACCCTAGGTGCACGATTGCTGCATTCGCGGGTACCGGGTACGTGGTGGAGCACCTTTGTAGGAATAGTCAGCTCGCGTGATAATTTGATCCGTAGGAGTTGATGGTCGGGACCACAGGTGAACGACTTGGAGCGCGGTGGCTCGCCAGTTGCCACAGATCGAGTAGCCATGTTTAAAATATCGTTTTTTAGTGGGGTTAAGAGTTCCGATTTTCAATGGCGCGTTATAAGTAGTAAGTAGTTTTTAGAACGATTGGTATGGAGCGAAAATGGAATTCATAGTACTACGTACCTCCTTGGCGTATGGTTGTATGGTTTTTTTGCGATGGAGGTTGTATGGTTTATGTTGCGAGAGATTGAACCTGGTAGTTCTAGGGCAAATACTATGGTTTAGATTGAGATGCTGGTTTTCAGTAATGAAAATCGGAAGGGGAAACCCTTCTTTGATTAAAAAAACTACTACCTCCATTCTGGTTTACTAGTCCCCATCGTACTTTGGTTCAAAGTTTGTCCACGAATTTTACTTGTAAAATGTGAATAGAAAACGAGATTTTGTTATACCCAAACAAAAAAGGACTGGAGGGAGTGATTTGCTCTGACACGGACGCGACCTCTCATAGCGCAGGCATTGAACCGGCGCATCAGCCAAGAGGGCCGCACTTGCTGCAGGCCCGGCTGAGCACGCCTCCTCGCCGCGTGCAACCAGCTTAAGACTACCCCGCCTGCCTTCATTGAATCCGCGCGTGTGCCAGCAACAAGTCCTTTCGCGAGCCGGCAGGCATTTTAGAACACAAAAAATGACTAAAATATAAATTAATTTATGCATGGTCTTGACTTGTTGTCCTCGCACTGGTAGCAGGAAACTAGTAGAGGTTTTCTTTATTTATAACTCTCCTCACATTTTTTTGGCTTTGAAATGAATCATGGTTGTGGACATTATGTATGAAATGTGCAGATATCTGTGAACATGAGTTTGATGTGGAAGTTGAACTTGGAATGTCAGGCTTGCGCGTGAACTATACCATGTCTAATGCTTCGCCTTTTATTGTTTGGAAAGTAATTGCTGTTATTACATGACCCGAAAAAAACATTTTGTGCCACATCAGTAGATGCACGGACATCACAACAGGCATGCTGACTGGATAAACATTTGAACCTAGCTATTATGAAGGAAATTTTGTATTGACAACTGTTTTAGATAGCAGGAGACGCCTAGCCTGCTCTGCCTCTGCTAGCTTATTTCTGGCTTCTTCCATCTCTTCTTTGGCTTGGGTGAAGAGAGCATCTGATTGCTCTTTTCGCTTCTTCAGGAACTCAGCTACATTCTCAAGGGCTGCTGCACGCTTTCTTTCAGCCTTTACTAATGCCACGAGGACACGAACAGCTGACGACTCCACCTGGCTTGTGTGTAATCCAGCATCATCTGGGAATTTGCACCTTGTGTCTAATCCAGCATCATTAGGGAACTGGCACCTTGTGTGTAATCCAGCCTCATTTTGGAAACATGATCTCGAGGTTGACCATACTTCCCTCCTCGCAGGAACTGCATCCTGACATGAAGTTACTTCTTTTTTAGATCAATACTCAGAGCAACCTAGATCCATTTAGTAGAAGCCAGATAAACAGAACTCGGAGAAGTGAATTCAAAAGGAAAAAAAATAAAAACAGACTACAAGGTGAGAACACCCACTTCCTACATCAAGCTAAAAACGAAAGCATTAGGACGATTAAGACTCTTCTTATTACACATCGAAGAACACCACGCTTAAGAGAAACAGAAACTACAACATATACACATCGAAGAACACGAGGCTACACGAAAGTAATTGAAAGGGTGTTACTTACCAAAGCTCGTTTTACAGGTTTGGTATAGCTCCGTTCCTCTTTAACTTGCCACGCTCCTTGAAGAAGTCCCGAATATCCCGTGTTTGGTCTTCATTGCTCCTCTGCATGTTCGCACTCGTGGTTTTAAAATCTAAACATGGCAAGAAAATTATACTACTAGTAATACTCGCGCATCTTGTGGGCAACATTAAGCACTCGTCTGCCATGTTAGAGCATCTCCAACAGAATCGCAATGCGCGGCGCTTTAAAAAAGCGTTTAGAGTGCTGAGATCGAGAAGTAGATAGAGTAGAGGATAGTTCTCAGCATAGATAGATAAAAAAAGATAATTCAACTACTCCTTGTTGTCCGACTCCTCCTGGGTGATGTCCTCCTCCGACGTCTGACTGTAGGCGTGAAGATACCGATCGTCGTCGGATTCCCAGGGCGATGTTGCTCCTAGTCTCATGTTGAATTGAGCGTCCACTTTTCGCCTACGCTTGTCCTCGCGATAGGCGGCTCGCTCCGCCCTCCTCTTATCCCTCTCCGCCCTCCTTTGCACGTAGAACTCGCGCTCATTGATAATGTCCTGCGGGAAGTGTTGGCGCCACATCGCCATGGCTTCCTCATCCATCTCGGTGATGCCAAGACGGTGCTCCCGCTTCCGGTTGTCGCGACGATCTTCGTCGGTGCTAAGCCGCGGCAGAGGTGCGAGCTCCTGCGCCCGCTCCTGCATCGGCACATTGGGGAAGTTCAATGTTCTATGAGGCCACCGGAGGCGCCACGCCGCCGCGTCGTACGCGCGGGCGGCCTCGTTGGCGGTGTCAAAATTGCCAAGGCCGAGGTGCATCCCACGGAACCGGATCTCGGCGGAGAAGCCGCTGGAGGGGCGTGCGCGAACGCCGCGGTATCCCCAATTTCCCGGTGACGCGACGGCATGGTGGCGCGGTGGCGGCGAGGCAAAAATGAGCAGGGAGAGAGCGGTGGCGAGGCATAGAGCGGGGAGAGAGCGGTGGCAAGGCACAGAGCGGTGGGAGGGCGTTGGATTTTATTAAGCGCGTCGGACGCCGCGCGCCAAAACTAGCGCACGCCCGGCCGCTTTTTTCCCGCGGGTGTGCGATCCTTTCCCGATGTCTTTGCTATCTCTACTCCCTTCTCTACTATTATATTTATTTTATATTTAATATTTAATATTTATCTCTACTTCCTCTATTGTCTACTTTTTTTCTCTATACTTTTTTTCTTGCTATATACGCCGTCCGATTTATATCTGACAGGCAGGAAGGAAACAAATTGGAATTTTGCAAAAATATACCCATACCCCTCTCCTGATTTGCAAATAAGGCCTTCCCTCGTTCATCCTTTTCTCCGACAAGATAAACTACTCATACAAATGCATCTTGATGCGTGCATCGCATGGGCATCTTGCTAGTTCTAAAAACCTTTCCATCATTTGTCACACTACTGGTTGCAGATGAAAAACCTACCCAAGCACAGCGCGATACAGGAGCGACGCACAATTACAAGCTGATATTCTGTTGGACAATGGAGGCTATAACCAATTACTTTTACGGGAACAATAGCACCCAGGAAATTTGAAGGGTAGGTATGAACAAAATTGGAACTGCACATGTACTGCTAAGTGATTCAATACACACATTACCAATCGAGGAGGAGAACGATGGTCGCGGCGGCCTCTGTGAGTCATGGTCGGCAACGGGAGTCAGTTCATTGTCCACGACGGTGGTACTTCTGCGCTTGGCGTCGGCTTCCGGGAAGCAGATCCGAGACCGTGGAAGACGATGCCGGGGAAGAGGCTCCGTGTACGACGACGACGGTGGACCGGCTCCAGTGCGGCGTACGAGGTCGTCGATGAGGCAGATGCGCTGCGGTGGACGAGTGCGCCGATGTAAAGGGGAGGAGCACGAAGGCTGCGGTGCCGTGGAGAAGTCTATTTTGCGGTGGGGATAGAAAATGGGGAGTATTCAGGTGTACTACTCTGGGTGCCGGGGTGGGGTTGGCTGGGTAGGGTGAACCTGAAGTTACGAAAACAGCCCCTACCAAGCGTCATCCGTAGGCCTGTTTCGAAGGCTATGATGGTAACTTCCCACTGCTCGAATCAGGGTCGCGGGAGATTTTCCCGCCGACCTCAAAATTTTGTGACACTGGACTCCCCGTGTGGCGTGTTGAGTGATTCGGCTAAGCAACTAGCGAGTAGTAGTAGTAAACTCTGCATATTAGGTTTGACCGAAGTCAAACTTCCTAAAGTTTGACCAAGTTTATAGAAAAATATAAACATTTACCATAACAAATATGTATGATGTGAAAGTACATTCAATAATGAATCTAATGGTATTTATTTGTTATTGTATATGTTAATATTTTTGTTATAAGCTTTCTGAGAGTTTACAAAACTTGACTTTGACCAATGCTAATACGCGGACTTAAATAAAAAGGAGGGAGTACACATTTGTTTTCTTAGTTTGTAGTGAACTAATCATTTGTTGAAATTGTGAAATAAATATATTAGGCTATTGACTTCGAATGTAATGGTCTATACAATTCAATAGTTACAATCATTGTTGAATCCCAAGATGTATACAAGGTCTATAGTACTTCACAACATGCTCAAACTCACATAATCCCAGTCAAATGAGAATCTAAATGCATTTCATAGTTATTACTTTGTAGGATGCAACAAAAACAACCATAGCTCTACATCAGCCATTATAGAAGCAACATTTTGACATATCCCAATGTGTGAATGAAACATGCAGAGAGAGCTTTTGAAGATGGAGCAGATAGGGCGGGAAAGATTGTATGTATGTGGACGAGAGAGTAGGAGACAAACCCAACGAGACAGAGAGAGATAGAGATAGAGAGAGAGAGAGAGGGAGAGAGAGAGAGAGGAAGAAGTTAGGTTTGTGAGAAAGATGGAGACATGTAATATACGTGAGATGCGTGTGCATCTGGATTCTGTATACGTGGAAGGAGAAGAGACAACATGTTTGATGAGAGAGCTGGAAAAACATGGACGAGAGGGGAAGGATCTCGTGGGTTGTGGGATTGAAAATTTTGTGTGGGGGAGAGAGGGATTGGTAATTTTGTGCAAGAGAGAGAGGGTGGGGGAGGAGTCAGTCAGCCATCGTCACATCACCCTGCTTCCAAATGACCCCGCATTCTCTAGAGCGGTGTGGTCGCCGTCTTCGATTTGCTTGATGCCCTCTTTGAAGATTGAGGTGTTGTGCATGTTGGGGTGCAAAGAAGCACAAGCGAGAGTGGTCACCGTATAACCTTGGATGGGGATGAATTGTGTGCTCGGGGGAGTGTGTGTGTGTGTGTTATGCTGCATGTGTCTGTGTGTGTGTGTGTGAGAGAAAGAGAGAGATATTGAGAGAAAACAAACCTAAGGAGAGAAATGGGTATTCACAAAGAGATTGTGCGGGCCTTGAGGTGGGCAGGGGCAGGGTGAGGGTGTCAAAATGTGCGCGTTGATGCATGTGTTGCATGCAACCGTGCGAGGGACGGGCGAATCGAGAGAGATGGTTGTTGTGTTATGGATGCTCCTCTCTCTCTGTCTCTCTCTGTCTCTGTCTCTCTCTCTCTCACAAACACACACACACACAAGTAAACTAGAAGACCATTCTCTCATGTATGCACAACGTATCGGCATCTGTCTATGTCTCACTCATGCATGATCATTTGCACATTCACACCTCTCTATGTCTGTATCACACGCACACCGTCTCCACATTGCCCTTCCGCCACAATACACATATGGACACATACACACGTTCTCTCTCAGTCACACACACAAAATCAGTATTAAAAAAATTAGGGCGCACCTAAAACGTCCAAATCCAAATAAACACGAACTGGAGCTAAATTCAAATATATGGAAATATTGCAGCGTCAAGAACTTTCCCAGGAAAAAAAAGTTGAGTAATATTCAAGGATTGTTTTCACACACACAAAAAGGTTCGGTGGATGTCCTTCGAGCACGACACGGTGACGCACCGTTCAATCGACCGCGCGGCCGCGGTTCACGCGCTTGCACAGGATTCTGTATCATGGCTGTGGTACTAACTAATAAAAGTGCTGCCTAAGTCTAATGTTTACGTGTACTAGTATGGTTTTCTTATAAGTTTGACCAACCTTATATAAAACTAAAGTAAGCTCCCACACGCGCACTCATCAATATGCCGCCGCCGTTGCGCATGTCGGCGCCCGCCTGCTCCGGCCAACAATTTCTCGCCCAACACCGTCGTGTCGCCGCCATCCCTGTTCCATGAAGCTGAAGGCTCACCCGCTCACGTCGTCTACAGTCCCTCCTCGCGATGCCGCTGCGCTGCCAAGCACGTGAGCAGCTGGTGGAGCCATGCCTATGTACGCAGCGTACGAAGAGGAGTACGAGCGCGTGCTCCAGCACGCCGGCGAGGAGGAACTAGCGTGTCATTGTCGTCTCTGCCCATGCGGAGGAGGCGCGCATGGTGGCTGTCGCGGCGGAAGCCGGTCGCACGTGCGTCGAGCCTGCAAACCGGGTGCGGACGCGGAATCTACCTTCGAGACCTTGAATGCCACGTGGATCCTGCAATCTGAAGGAGCAATTGGGGTCAGTCAACTCATGTGATCCGTTTGATGCAACATGGATGGCTAGAAGGGCTTCTTCCACCTCTTCTGCCGTCTTCTTCCTTCGCTCCGTCGAACTTCTTTCACAAATCGACTGACCCAAATTATACTACTAGTACAAACATATTAAGTACAGTAGGAACACGAAGATACGAGCAGTAGTACCAACTGCAAGAAGAACAGTAGTAAGACATAGTACTAGTACTACTGTACATACTAAAGAGTTCAAATAACGAGAAAGAACATACTAAACATAGTTCTGCTGGGGCCTCAGCACAACACACCCTTGAAAATAAACCTAGCAACTAGTCCGCTTGACATTGCAGTAGAACCAACATGAGCGACGGCACTGTCACCTACTCGGAGTCCGAGTCCACGTCCTCGACTTCGTCCTCGTCCCTCTTCCTCTTCCTCTTCGCCGACGCTTCTTTGCTTGAATCGGACACTGGGCTCTGCTTCTTCATCCAACCCTTGTAGATATTTAAACAAAGGTAGGCATCCATTGTTGCGTACAGGATGTGATCTTCATCTAATGTCTTCGACTCCCATGCATGATGAAACTCGTGATGATTTTCTTCAGTTTAGCGTACGAAGGATCAATCATGGCTGCTGCCAGGGTCAGCATTGCAGGTTGAGAGGAGGACACCAGGCTTGCCTTCTGGAGATCGAAGGGCTGGCCTACAACGAGACCTATCCGACGTAGGACATCCCTGTAGTTCTTAAAGCCTACAGTAACGAATTTCACTCTTTTGTCCTTGAGGAAGTTCTTGAAATCCTGGTGTCGGTGTCAAAACCGGCGGATCTCGGGTCGGGGGTCACGATCTGTGCGTCTTAGGCTAATGGTAACAGGAGGCAAGGGACACAATGTTTACGCAGGTTCGGGCCCTCTCGATGGAGGTAAAACCCTACTTCCTGCTTGATTGATATTGATGATATGAGTAGTACAAGAGTTGATCTACCACGAGATCGTAGAGGCTAAACCCTAGAAGCTAGCCTATGATGATTATGATTCTGTCCCTGAGGACTAAAACCCTCCAGTTTATATAGACACCGAAGAGGGCTAGGGTTTACATGGAGTTGGTTACAAGGAAGGAAATATAATATCTGGATTGCCAAGCTTGTCTTCCACACAAAGGAGAGTCCCATCCGGACACGGGGCGGAGTCTTGAGTCTTGTATCTTCGTGGTCCAACAGCCCGGCCAAAGTATATAGTTCAGCTATCTGGATACCCCCTAATCCAGGACTCCCTCAGTAGCCCCTGAACCATGCTTCAATGACGATGAGTCCAGCACGCAGTTTGTCTTCGGCATTGCAAGGTGGGTTCCTTCTCCGAATACTCCAAAATAATTATCGAACACTTGGACCGTGTCCGGATCTGCAAGATGATCTTCATACACCACCGTAGAGAGAATGATATTTCACAAATATAATCTGCTGACAACTTTAGACAAAGTGACATGACACTACGGTCGTGTCATTATTCGAACTGTTTTCCCACAACCAGCCATAGCGCATATCACGAGGCAGTTTCCTCGGCACGTCTTGTCATAGCAGAGATCATGTCCCCTTATTACGGGATTTCCGTCAATACGGGTATGGGTAACCCAACCGCGCAATCAATTGTGGCGCTTGGGAAATAAGCGATTCTCAACGGGAAAGTGGGGAGGCGCATCGTTCTCGTCGCCTCTATAAAGGGATAAGGTTTCCCCATTTTCATCCATGCCTTCTTCCTCCTCTGCTTATCCATTCTCGCACCCTCGAGCTCCAGTGCCCTGGTTCACGTTTTCTCCGCACCGCCAAACATGTCCGGAGTAGGAGGCAAGTGGGTGGCCTCCACCGTGAAGGAGAAGCATATTGCGAAGCTCCGGGCGGCCGGATACTTGGCCGAAGACATCATGCACCGGCTACCGGACGAAGGGCAGGTCACTCCAACGCCGGAACCCCATGAGAGGGTCGTATTTCTCGCCCACTTCGTCCGTGGACTGGGATTTCCACTTTATCCCTTCGTCCGCGGGCTCATGTTCTACTACGGGCTAGATTTCCATGATCTAGCCCCAAATTTCATCCTCAACATCTCGGCATTTATCATCGTGTGCGAGGCTTTCCTCCGCATTAGGCCTCACTTCGGCTTGTGGCTACAAATCTTCTGCTTGAAACCGAAGATTGTGAGCGGCCAGCAAGCGGAGTGCGGAGGCGCCATGGTGGGAAAGATGCCCAACGTCACCTAGCTTGACGGCTCCTTCATGGAGACCGTGAAAGGGTGGCAATCGGGGTGGTTCTACATCACCGAGCCGCACGATGCCAACTAGGCTGCGGCCCCCGAGTTCCGATCCGGAATCCCCATGCGGCTCACCTCCTGGGAAAAGAAGGGCCTAGCCTGGGGCGAACCTGCAGAGCTGACCGGACTACAGAACTGCATCAAGAATATGAAGGACAAGAAAATCAAGCTTGTCAACATGGTCCAGGTCATGCTTGTCTGCCGGATTCTTTCGTGCCAAAAGCGGGCCTTTAATCTGTGGGAGTTCGTCCCGGCCAAACACCAAATGCTTCAAAAGATCTACGGCATGATGCACAAGGGAGCCTGGAAGGCGCTATTCAAGGCCTATGAAGTACCTCCTCCCACATCCGAGGAACGCGGACTTCACGCCACGCGGCTCCCCCGTCCAGTGAGTTTTCTGACTACCACTGGGTGCGGTTTTTCCCAATGTACTCATGAGGGAATCTTAAGTCATTGTGTGTATTTTATCAGGAGTATGTGGAGACGGCAGAGCGGATTGACTGTCCAGCTCCACTGCCAGAAGGTCCAGCCGGTGCTCTCCTGGCGGAGATGCTAGTCCCGGCGCCCTACAAGGCACCGGAGAAGAAGGCCGAAAAGAAGGCCCCGGGGACCAGGAAGGGTCTCCGACATAAGGTTGTACCGGACGCCTCGTCCGAAGACGATGAGGCACACTCCTCCCCCGAAGGGGAGGAAGAAGAGGAAGGGGCCGCCCATCCGGAGAGGATGGGGGGCCTAAGAATGCGGGCCAGGGGACCGAGAAGGGTCCCCGGCACAAGGCCGTCATACCCTCGTTGTCCAAAGACAACGAGGCAGATTCCTCCCGCGGAGGTGGGGGGAAACACGAAGAAACTCTGCCTCCCTGCACTGGGGAGGAGAAGAATAGGAAAGCCGCCCCGGAGGGGGAGGCTAGGACGCCCAAGAAGGGAAAGGCGTCCCTTCCGGATTACTCCACCACTGCCGCCTATAGCGAAGAGGAGTGGCTGCCTAGGGGGAAGCCCCTAGTAAGATCGTAAGTATCCGCACTCTATGGTACTTTAGTGCGACTTCGCTTCATAGTCTTGTTATAACGCCGAACATATATGCAGTCCAGCCAGAGTCCATCCCGAGGTATCATCTTCAGATGGGTCCTTGAGTGATTCAGCGATGAACTCGCTCCCGACGGCCACTACTCCTTGGCATGTGGATGACATGGAGGTGTTGTCCCAAAGGTTCCCAGAGCAGGGGGAGGTGACTCTGGAGACGCCCCAAGGTGGCATTCCAGGCGTCGGGCACACGAGGTATAAGATCCCCGTGGATCGTGCCGACGAGAGCCGCAGCAAGCCGGGCTCTCAGCCGGATACTGTGCCGGAACCTCAAATGGTTCTGGATTCGGGCAGGCGGCTCCTCACCAGGGAGGGCGGGCCGACCGTGCCGATGACTTCCGTTACACCAGAGGCGTCGGATAGTCTGCTGGAGGCGCTTCACGGTGCTTCCATGGATGAAGAGCACCGTACTCTTATGAGTGCGGTGATTTAGAAGGTTCTGTCCGCCAAGAGCGGACTAACCGAAGCCTGCACCAGGCTCCTGACAGGCTTTGAGGTAATTAATAAAAATGTGTGAAATTATCACCCTATAGGTAGTAGCCCCTGATACTCTGTTTGGTGTTCGGAAAGAAGGGCCAAACGGAGGGTCAATTAAAACCCGCAGGAGTCTAATAGTAGGTGTGGTTGTGAATAAGCAGGCAGTGCTACCTGCTGCTGCTGTACGCACGGCCGAGGTCGCCGGACTCCAACGGGACCTGGAGCAGGCACAGGGAGAGCTCGACCTCATGAAGAGGCAGCTGGAAGAGAACAAAGGTTTGTGATTCCCCGTTCGCATATCATAAAGAATAGACAAAATTGGTTGTTCTAACGACAAAGCGTCATGACTTTGTAATAGGGGCCACCACCGAAGTGGCATCTCTGAAGAAAGCATTGTCCGAGGCTGAAGACAAGGCGGCCCTGGAGCGCAAGGAGCGCGAAAAGCAAGATGCTAGAGTGGGCGAGGTATAGAAAGAGCTCCAGGAGCTCGGCAAGAAGTTCGAGTCCTTGGAGCATGATCTTAAGATGAAAGAGACTGAGTTTGCGAAGGCCCTTGCGAGTGTGAAAGACGCCAAGGCCGAAGCCAAAAAGGTAGAGCAGGAAATCTAGGTGGCCAAGAAGATAGCGGCGGGTAAGATATTCTTTATGCAAAGCAAGCATGTGGAGGAGACATTTCTTTTACTTACCAGGATTCGGAGCTCTCCAGGGGCATTCGCAGATCTGCCACACAGCGTATCTGATACCGCGGAGTTCTACCTTGCCGAAGAGGGGAGCTCGACGGAGAAGCTGTTCTGGTCCCAGTATGCTGGAGCCAAACACCCAGTGCCTCTGAGTGACCAACTGAAGCAGTTGGTTGAACTCCACAGGGCGGCCAAAGTGGCTATGAAAGATTTCATAGTCCGGATGTGGCCTGGTGAGCCCTTGCCTGCCAGCTACTTCAGCCTAATAAAGCGGATTGTGAACGCATGTCCGCGGCTTGAGGTGATCAAGCGATCCGTTTGCATTGAGGGTGCCTGCCGGGCCTTTGCCCGTGCGAAGGTGCACTAGGGCAAGTTGGATGCGGAGAAGCTGGTGAAAGACAGGCCACCGGAGGGCAAGGGGCATCATTGTCCCGAAAAGTATTATGATGGCGTTATGAAAGGCGCTCGTCTCGTGGCCGATGAATGTACCAAGGACACGATCCTTGAGTAAATGTACTTCCGTCGTTGTTGTAATTAAAGACGAAGCTACTTGCGCTATATAGCGCTTTTTGATTTAAAATATTACCTTCTGTGTGGCTGTTTATAGAATTCTGAAACTAGGCCAGTCGTCGGCTTCCGCCCCCACGTAACTAGTACCAGGGTGTTCCTGGAAAAACCCGGACACTCTTTATCCAAATTTTTGGTCCCTTAAGGAGGTATTTGGCGTAGTGAACAAGGCAATCGGACTATGCGGCTTTATAACTTTCACTTAGCCATAGAATTCTATAATTTTAAATTTCGGCGAAGCCCCTAGAATTCAGAAAGCCGAATTGGGGCACTATATACGCCTAAATCGGACGAAGCTGATTCCTCGCCTAAAGCGGAAAAATCATTAAGGATTTTAAGACCTCTCGAACAGCGACCAGCTCTTGCCGCATCATGCCAGTCAGTTTTCGGCTTTCTCTACTGAGGTGCTCGTCCGGAAGAACCGGGACACAATCGCAGTAGTTCTCCCTGCGCTACCTTAACCGATATAACGGAACGTAAGGTACCAAAACAAGGGAGCCGGGCAAACCCAACTATCGACCCAAGACATGATTCAGAGCTGATGCATATAGTGCTATAAGTTTGGGGTGCCGCACCATTGAAAGTGTTCGGACTTGTCTTGCCGTATTATGGGGCGCCATAAGAGGCCCCTGGCAAACTGAACGTACCAAGGTGTACGGATGCAATATTAAATAAACATTTATAGGAAAAATGTGCAAATAGGAATAATAAGCTGACGCTATATATTATCTCCCATTGATGAATAATACGTTTAAGCATATGTTTACAATGCGTGCGGTTAAGCAGAAGTAAATAGGACTATTTGACATGTCCTATCCAAGGGCAGGCTGCATGTAGGTATATAAAACAGGTATAACGATCGTGAATAGATTCCACCTAGGTATTTCCTTTGTGCGCAAAGCCTGTTGCCTCCTTGGTTTTCTCTCCTTTATAAGTCCGACAATCCGGCTTTTCTGAAGAGGCTGCCCTAAAGTAGTGTCCTGAAAGATAAAGGGGGGGTTATTAAATTATGTTGCAGTTATACCGCACTGTTGACTGAGTCACTGTTGCGCCTCCACCTATGCCCATGGTATTTTGGGTGCGTAATTGTGTACGCGTGGCACGAATGCTGCTTTGAGGGGGCTTGAGCGGAGGCCGGACTGCTAGTCACGCTCTTGGCGTGCCTGGCGATCTTGTTGCGAGGAGCTCCGGACCCGCTTGACGGTGTTCGAGGTTGTCGTCGCCGGATTGATGGTTTGTCGGAGAAGTCCACATTATACTTCCGCCACGAGGGCTGCTCTATGTTCTTCTATATGGAGAGAGCGGTCCATGTTTCCATTGACCGTTATGACCCCGCAAGGTCCTAGCATCTTGAGCTTGACATATGCATAGTGTGGCACCGCATTGAATCTAGCGAATGCGGTTCGTCCAAGCAATGTGTGGTAACCACTACAGAAAGGGACGATATCGAAGATTAACTCTTTGCTTCGGAAGTTATCTGGAGATCTGAAGACCACTTCCAAAGTTATAGAGCCCGTGCAACGGGCCTCTACTCCTGGAATTACACCTTTAAAGGTGGTTTTGGTGGGCTTGATCCTTGAAGGGTCGATGCCCATTTTGTGCACTGTGTCCTGATAAAGCAGGTTCAGGCTGCTGCCGCCGTCCATAAGGACTCGCATGAGGAGGAATCCGTTGATGATTGAGTCTAGGACCAATGCGGCTGAACCGCCATGATGGATGCTGGAAGGGTGATCCCTACGATCAAAGGTGATCGGACACGCTGACCATGGGTTGAATTTTTGGGCGACTAGCTCCATCGCATAGACGTCCCGTAGTTCTCGCTTCTATTCCTGTTTGGGAATGTGGGTGGAGTAGATCATGTTGACCGTTTTTACCTGGGGGGGGGGGGAAACTTCTTCTCTCCCCCCGTGTTTAGCCAGTGCAGGGCAGATCCTTTGAGCTTAAGGGGAAGATATTTGATGGGGTTTAGATCGTCTCCGCGGGCCATGTGAATGTGGAGAAGGAAATCTTCGATCCATACTGCGGGGTCTGTTCTGCCATCGTATGATTCGATGTTTACGGGTTTGAACCCTTCTAGGCAGGATGACCTGCCCGTCCTCCTGCTCGGCCTGCTCGAAGGCAGGATGATCAGGGTTGTATTCATCTTCGGCACCATCTGGATTGTTTTCGTCTCCTGTGCTGGTATTGTTGTGGCAGGGCTTGGAGCGGCGCCGACGACGCCCATGCTTTGCTTTCTTCCCTGAGGGGTAATCCTCCGTTGCCTCATCGCCATTGATTTCCTTCGAAGTGTCCACCATATATATATCATATGAGGAGGTGGCTGTCCACCGCCCCGTGAGCGGTGGTTCCTGTTCTTCTCCTGCATCGTCGTCCATGCCGTCATGTCTTCGGAGTCGAAGTCAAGCACGTTGGTTAGACAATCGACCGTGGCAATGAAGTGGGTGGTGGGTGGGCAACAAATTCCTTCGTCGCCTGCTTCCCACTCGAGCCGGACATAGTTCGGCCAAGAGTCTCCAGACAAAGAAAGAGACTTTAACGAGTTCAGCACATCGCCAAAGGGCGGGTGCTGGAAGATATCCGCAGCGGTGAACTCCATTACCGGTGCCTAGCCAGGTTCGGCGGGCTCAGGAGCGTGCAGACTGGAACCTACAACCGGATACGAGTCTGGGGGTCCGGTATCACAGGCTTCTTTGGAGGTGAGGCCTGTGTTCGGCTCTACCGCCGATGAGTGTGCGGCCTGCAGGGTGGGGTCCATCCACCCGTCCTTGGGCAACGCAATATGCTCTAGATTTAGGTCCGGGGCTACTGCAGGGGTGATATCCCGAGCAATGTCCGTTAGCAGGTCTAAGCCGTGCTCATCGCGATTGTCCGACGCTCCTGGCGTAGGCCCGAACCCGTTGAAGATCAAGTCTCCACGGATAACGGCCGTGTAGTTCAGGTTTCCAAACCTGACCTGGTGGCCAGGGGCGTAGCTGTCGATCTGCTCCAGTTGGCCAAGCGAATTGGCCCGCAGTGCGAAGCCGCCAAACAGGAAGGTCTGTCCGGGGAGAAAAGTCTCACCCTGGACCGTGTCGTTGTTGATGATTGGAGGAGCCATCAGGCCTTGCAGCGACGACACAGAGGAACTCTCAATGGAAGCACCAATGTCGATGTCAAAACCGGCGGATCTCGGGTAGGGGGTCCCGATCTGTGCGTCTTAGGCTAATGGTAACAGGAGGCAAGGGACACAATGTTTACCCAGGTTCGGGCCCTCTCAATGGAGGTAAAACCCTACTTCTTGCTTGATTGATATTGATGATATGAGTAGTACAAGAGTTGATCCACGAGATCGTAGAGGCTAAACCCTAGAAGCTAGCCTATGATGATTATGATTCTGTCCCTAAGGACTAAAACCCTCCGGCGTATATAGACACCGGAGAGGACTAGGGTTTACATGGAGTCGGTTACAAGGAAGGAAATATAATATCCGGATCGCCAAGCTTGTCTTCCACGCAAAGGAGAGTCCCATCCGGACACGTGGCGGAGTCTTGAGTCTTGTATCTTCATGGTCCAACAGGCCGGCCAAAGTATACAGTCCGGTTGTCCGGATACCCCCTAATCCAGGACTCCCTCACCTGGCACTCAACGTTGGCATGGGATATATGGTAGACCAAGCAAACGTTATGTACACAAACCTGGATCACGGTGGGCTTCTTCCTCTCTTCGTCCTTTAGATCCTTCTCTCGTCCCAGGACTGTGGTGTACTCAACATCTAGCCCAGCGACCCACTCATCCGTTGAACTGTTGAACATGCGTAGGAAGCGAGCAAGCCATGCTTTCACCGTCGCGGATCCACGTGTGTAGATGACGATGAACTAATCGTCGGTGATGGCTCTAACCTGGTACTCAGTGGCGACCATGGAGATTTGGGAAGCCATGGATTTTGGAGGAGGGTTAGGAGAAGTTGAACTGTTGTACCCTGCAAAAACCAGGAGCGAACTAATGTGAAAGGACGGGACGAATGGGAGTGAACTATTGTAAGGTAGAAGACGGGGACGAGTAAGGCGTGCGAACGGCGTGGGATTGCTAGCTTGCCCGGTGGATAAACGGCTGCAAGCCCCCAAAGAGTTGTCGAGAACTATGCGGGACCCACTAGATTATGTGTACTAGACCCATATCGTAGGGTTGGCGGTATAGCTTCTGCCTGTTCGCATGCCATGCTGGCGCGTGGATGTAACTTCACTTAATTCTGTCAACCACGCGCCTCCCACAACCTTCGCCTCCCTCGTGCGGTCGCGCCCTTTGAGACTTCGACCGGCTATAAATGAGCAATGTTTTTTTGCCTACTCCGCATGCATGATACTCCCTCTGGTCCTTTTTACTCCCGTCAACCTTTTGCAAAGTGTTTGACCAAATTTATACTTTTTTAACACCACCTTGTATTAATTAACCAGCCACACCAGTACACTCATTCGATACAATATTCACCACACATGGCGATACGTTATTTACAAGAATACCATCTAATCTATTGTCAAAGCTATACTTAGCGATTAAGTGTGCCACCTTATTGGCCGAATGGCTAATCTTTGACAATTGAAGATTATTGATCAACTTCGAGATGCTCAACACTTTCATCTTCAGGTCACGCATAGCAGACCTATCATAGTCAGCCGATGCAAGAGACGCTACCACAAAAGCGCAATCAGTCTCTAAAATTACAGGATTATGAAGAGAAATACCTATGTAGAGACAGGCAATGCAAGCCCTAAGCTCCGCTTCCTCCACGCTTTGACAGGCATCAATGAAATCCCACGACCAAATTTATACTAAAAATATCAATATCTACAATACTGATTATAATGAGTATAAGAACTACATTTTATAATGAGTGTAAAAATATTGATTTGACATTGTGAATGTTGATACATTTTTCTATAAGTCTGGTGAAAGTAGAGGTATATTGACTTCAGACAAAATTTAAATGCACAATGCAGACTAGTTCCTCCGTCCAGGTGCGTGCCATGTCCTATCTTGTCATCAGAACAAGGTTAGCTATTAGAGTACCACTACCTCCCTTCTAGTTTAAAG
This sequence comes from Triticum aestivum, assembly GCF_018294505.1. Lineage (NCBI taxonomy): Eukaryota > Viridiplantae > Streptophyta > Magnoliopsida > Poales > Poaceae > Triticum > Triticum aestivum. The sequence continues at coordinate 223,795,876 of NC_057810.1, read as the reverse complement.
GGCTCGAGTCAAAAATTTCACCTACTCTTAGCAAGATAGTAGAGGCGGTGGAATAGTTTTTGAAGTCTGCAAAAGTACTCAACTAGTGCTATCGTTCTTCACAAAAAAATGTGTTTACCAATGCATGCATGAACACTAGTTACTCTAACCCCTCTCTTCTTTAATTCTTTGCCACATCAGCATGTTTGCTATTCCGTTGTGCATGATACCAGCTAAGATACCACCATTATGGCCAGCCTTAATCATCGCATGCAATAATTTAGTGCACCTTGAAATATGAACATGTGTGGGGCGTGTATGTTTTTAATGACTTGAGACTATACCTAGCCCGGCATGCAAGATGACTTATTATGCACCGTTCCCCATACCTGCAGGAAGCCCGTTCGTCTCCAAATCTTTTCCTCTCCATGTGTGGAAACAATATGCCTATGAAACTCTCCTTCTCCCTCCGGCGGTCCCACCACTCCACCCCGTGTGAAAAAATCTGCATGCATGACTCGCCTCCCCCCGCGCTCGTCCAATCCGTTGTGACCAGCAATATTTCCACCCCTTCGCTCCCCCGTAATTTACTCCAACAAATATGCCCACGTAGCTGTTACTTAACTACAGGTGCATTGGGTCACTGACATATGGGCCTAACAGGGGTACGGCCCACATGTCAATGATGCAACTAGACCTGCAGTTAAGTTAGTGCAGCTTAGTCCATATCTTACGTAGGTGTGCCATTGCTCGCTATAAATACTGCGCCTCCCACGACATCGCTATCTCCTCCCCCTCACGTTCACGTTCATCGCTATCTCCTCCCCCTTCCTCTCACATCGACCACCATGGCATCGCCCCTCCCAAGCCCTAGGAGCCCCTCGCTGCACCGCGCGGACGGTCACGTGTCACCTTTCCGTTCCTCGCCGCCACTAGTCGAGGAGGACGCGTCGGTGTTCCGCTCCTCGCCGCTATGCGACGCGTTGCCGTTCTGTTCCTCGCCATCACTAGTCGAGGAGGACGCGTCGGTGTTCTGCTCCTTGCTGCGATGCGACGCGTCGCCGTTCCATTCCTCGCCGCCACTAGTCGAGGAGGACGCGTCGGCGTTCCGCTCCTCGCCGCGACGCGTCGAGGTGGATGCGTCGGCCTTCCCAACCTCTCCAGCACGCGCTTCGGAGGACGCGTCAGCTCCCCGCTACAAGGAGAACGCCGTGCCGCCCGCCGAGCCCCCCAGCCTTGAAGAGCTTTGGAAAGAAATGGATGTCGCCTTGTGGGAGGCTTTGCCTCCAGCAGAGCGCGCGAAAATAGAGGCGAAGAAGAAGGCCGAGGAAGAGAAGAGCACCGCGGAACAAGCTGCCTGGGAGGCCTATCTCGCGTTCGAGAGAGTCAGGCAATTGGCTCTTTGGCAGAAGGCTCGTGCGAGGGCCGTGAGGGTGGCGGAGGACGCCCGTGCCGACGCCCTGAGTGCAGTCAGGCCCAAGCGCCTCATCTACGCTTGGCGGTACGTGGACCGGGTGCATGCTTCCAGCGAGGAGGAGTACCTGTTGGCGCCGGAACACCACACCGGTGAGATCGCGCTCGCCCGCCGGCAAGCCGCCAATCAGCACCTCGCGAGTTGCGAGGCTGAGGAAGAGGCGTTGTGTCGGCGCGCTGGGAAACGGCCGCGCACCAGAGCACTCGTGGCGCGCCGCAAGCGCTCCTGCGAGCGCCATGGCTTTTAGGAGGAGTATAATTTTTGTTTTGTAAGGCGATCTCATTAGTTTTGGGACGCAAATGATAAATCCCGAACATTCAGGAATTTTTGGCATCCTTAATTAAGTATGTAAAAGGGAAAGTTTGGAAACCTTGTGTATTCGTACGCATCTTGCAAGCACGTGCATATAGCACGAACTTTACTATATACTATCGCACTACACGTCTCTCTCGATATATGCTTGCAGACTGTGCTACTCCCTCCGTCTAGGTTAATAAGTCATCCTTGGTTGTGCACCATGACCAAGAAGGAGGGAAGACTTATACACCTAGACGGAGGGAGTACTACTATTACTTATGTACGTGCAAATGCACGTTTTAACATTACGATGCGGTTTTTATAAAAGTAGAAAAACAGCACTAGTCAAGCTTGTGAAACGATTCAATGCAAAACAAATGCAAAAATGCTTGTTTGATTGTTTACTTTTAGCTTCCTTCTCTATGGTTATTTCTCTGTCGTACTTTGCACGGAGTATCTCACTGGTTGGAAAGGCATGTGTCGGTGTCAAAACCGGCGGATCTTGGGTAGGGGGTCCCGAATTGTGCGTCTAGGCGGATGGTAACAGGAGACAAGGGACACGATGTTTTACCCAGGTTCGGGCCCTCTTGATGGAGGTAAAACCCTACGTCCTGCTTGATTAATATTGATGATGTGTGTTACAAGAGTGGATCTACCACGACATCAAGGAGGCTAAACCCTAGAAGCTAGCCTATGGTATGATTGTTGTTCGTCCTATGGACTAAAGCCATCCGGTTTATATAGACACCGGAGAGGGCTAGGGTTACACAGAGTCGGTTACAATGGTAGGAGATCTACATATCCGTATCGCCAAGCTTGCCTTCCACGCCAAGGAAAGTCCCATCCGGACACGGGACAAAGTCTTCAATCTTGTATCTTCATAGTCTTGGAGTCCGGTCGATCATGATAGTTCGGCTATCCGGACACCCCCTAGTCCGGAACTCCCTCAATAGCCCTTGAACCAGGCTTCAATGATGACGAGTCCAGTGCGCATGTTGTCTTCGGCATTGCAAGGCGGGTTCTTCCTCCGAATAGTTTATAGAAGATTGTGAACACCAGGATAGTGTCCGGCTCTGCAAAAATAAATTCCACGTACCACCGTAGAGAGAATAATACTACACAAGTTCAATCTACTAACGTATTCTGTGGCGTGACGTCACACCACTACCAAGCCTTTACTCGAATTGTTTTTATTGTACCACCTCAGCGCGTTTAGAGAAGCGGTTTCCTTGGCACGTCCTGTTGAAGCAGGGATCGTGTTCCCCTTATTCCGGGATTCCCATCAATACGGACATGGGTAACCCAACCGCGCCATTGATTGCGGCGCTTGGGAGATAAGAGAGTTTTACCAGGCCGGTGGGGACATATGTCTTTGTCCGCCCATATAAGGGGATAAAGATCCAACCCTTTAACCTGCGCCTTCTTCCTCCTTGGCTTATCCATCTCTGCGAACTCGAGCTCCAGCGCCCAAGTCCGCACTTCTCACCTCAACCTTCTCCAACTATGTCCGGAGCGGGAGGCAAGTGGATGGCCTCCTCCGTTACGGAGGGGCAGATCCAGAAGCTGCGCAATGCAAGATATTTGTCCAGCAACATCGTGCACCGGCTCCCCGACGAGGGAGAGCGCATTCCCACCCCCAGGCCCCATGAGAGGGTAGTATTTCTTCCCCATTTCCTCCGCGGACTGGGCTTCCCACTCCATCCCTTTGTCCGGGGGCTCATGTTCTACTACGGCCTAGATTTCCATGATCTGGCCCCGAATTTCATCCTCAACATCTCGGTGTTTATCGTCGTGTGTGAGGCCTTCCTCTGCATCCAGCCCCACTTCGGCTTGTGGCTCAAGACCTTCAGTGTCAAGCCGAAGGTTGTAAAGGGCAGCCAAGCGGAGTGCGGAGGCGCCATGGTGGGCAGGATGTCCCACGTTACTTGGCTGAAGAGCACTTTCGTGGAAACCATTAAGAGGTGGCAATCGGCGTGGTTCTACATCACCGAGCCGCGTTACCTTGAATGGACAGCGGCCCCCAAATTCAGATCTGGGATCCCTACACGGCTTACCTCCTGGAAAGAGAGTGGCCGGATCTAGGGTGATTCGGAGGAGCTAACCGGACTCCAAGCCTGTATCCAAAAGCTGGTGGACAAGAAGCTCAAGCTTGTCAACGTAGTCCAGGTCATGCTCATCCGCCGGATTCTCCCGTGCCAACGACGGGGCTTTAACATGTGGGAGTTCGATCCGGCGCAGCACCAGACTCTAAGCGGGCTCTTCGACACTACGTACGAAGATGTCTGGAAGGTGCTGTTCAAGGGCGCCGAGGCTCCCGCATCCGCTACCAAAGATCGCGGATTCAGCTCACAGCGTCCAACTCACGAGGTAAGTGATTTTGTCGCTTGTTTTCCATAGTTTGACTCTATGCGGGATCTAAACTCCCTTTACCTTTGACAGGACTGGCTGGCGAAGGCCGAACAGACTATCTGTCCGGCCCCATTGCTAGAGGAGCCAGCGGACGCCCGCCTAACGGGGCTGCTGGCTCCGGCACCCCACGTGGTGCCGGAGAAGAAGGCCAAGAAGAAGGCCACGGGTACTCGAAAGAGTTCCCATTTTCAAGTGTTATCGGATGATGACTCCGAGGCCGACTCCTCCCACAAAGGCGAGGAGGAGAAGAAGAAAGCCTCTCCCCCAGCGGGGGGAGGGAAGAAAAGGAAGGCCTCCCCAACAAGGGAGGCCGAAGGGTCCAAGAAGGGAAAAACTCTTTCCCGGGACTGCTCTGCCAACGCTAGTGATAATGACGAGGACTGGCCTCCAAGGGCCAAGCCCCTGGCGAGATCGTAAGTATCCGGACTCCCGAATAACTTCATGGTTTTTCTTTTCGCCACATAATGTCTTTCTAATGCCGCATACAACCCTGCAGTCCGCCCAAGGATGATCTTCCTGCTTCATCGAGCGGGTCTTTAGGTGCGTCGGATATGGATTCTCTTCCGACTACCTCCACCCCCCGTGATGCGGATGATGCCGAGGTGGGATCTCGGGAAGGGACCCACCAGGAGGAGGAGGCCCTGGAGGTGTCGCAGGACAACCTCCCGGACTTTGCACCGGACTCGGCCCCGGAACCCATAGTGGCTCTGGAGTCCGGCGGGCGACCCCTTCATAAGAAGGGCAAGACCGTGACGCCGGCAGCCTCCGTCCAACCGGAGGCGCCGGACAGCTTGCTGGAGGCGCTCAATGGCGCCTCCATCGAAGAGGAACACCGCACTGTTATGAGTGCGGTGATTCAAAAGGTTCAGCTCGCCAAGAGTGGGCTGACCGAAGCCTGCAACAGGCTTCTAACAAGCTTTGAGGTAAGAATTTTGATATAAATAAAATGGTACCGCATAGACAGTAGCCCCTGATGCTCATTTCGGTGTTTGGAAAGAAAAGCCGGACTGAGGATCTAAAAAGATCTACGCAGGAGTCATAAAAAATATGTCAATATGGGATTGCAGGCTGTGCTGCTGACCTCCGCCGCACTGACTGCGGAGGTCAATACTTTGAAGGAAAGCCTCGAGCAGTCCGAGAACGAGCTCGGCCGTGCCAAGAAGCAGCTCGAGGAAAAAGAAGGTGAGTAATACCTTATTAAAATTGTACCTTACAGAAAAGGATTTGGTTGCAAGAAAAATGACAAGGATAACGTGGATATAGCAGGGGCCACAAACGAGGTGGAGACCCTGAAGGAGGCGGTGTCCGCGGCCGAACGTAATGTGGCCGCGGAACGCACCGAGCGAGAGAAGCATGAGGCGCGGGTGGCGGAGGTACAGCAAGAGCTCCAGGCTCTCATGGAAAAACATGAGAGTTTGGAGCGTGACTCGAAGACTCGAGAGTCCGAGCTTGCGACGGCTCTTGAGAGTGCCAAAGCCGCTAAGGCCGAAGCCTATAAGACCCTCCAAGAAATCGAGGAATTGAAGAAAATAGCGGCGGGTAAGGCATTTTGCATGCAAAGTAAGCATGTGAGTGTTAATTACCTGTTACTTACCCGAATTCGGAGCTCTCCAGGAACGTTCGCAGATCTTCCTCGCAGCGTATCCGATGCTGCCACATTCTACCAGGCCGAGGAGGGGAGCTCGACGGAGAAGGTCTTCTGGTCTCAGTATGCTGAGGCCGGACATCCGGTGCCCCTTAGCGACCAGCTGAAGTAGCTGGTCGAGCTCCACAAGGTGGCCGAACAGGCCATGAAGGGCCTCATAGTTCGGCTGTGGCCTAAGGAGGCCATGCCTGGGAGCTACTTCGGCCTGGTGCGGCGGCTGGTGGATGTGTGCCCGTGGGTTGAAGTCATCAAGCACTCCGCTTGTATTGAGGGTGCCCGTCGGGCCCTTCCCCGCGCAAAAGTGCACTCGGGCAAGATGGATGCCTAGAAGCTTGTGACAGACCCGCCACCGCAGGGCAAGGAGTACCGCACGCCCGAGATGTATTATAAGAGTGTCCTGAAGGGTGCCCGCACTATTGCGGGTGAGTGCTCCAAAGATGTAATATTTGAGTAGACTCGCATTTTGTTATCCTGTGCGCTGAAAACTTAGTTCATATGCGCTAAGCAACGCTTGTTAATTTAAAATATTACCTTCTGTGCGGCTGTTTATCAAATCTGAGAGATGGCAAGTCGTCGGCTTCAGCCCCCATGCCACGAGTGCTGGGGTGTTCGGGATAAACTTGAGCACTCTTGTTCCCATTTTTGGGTCCATCTAGGGAGGCGCTCAACACGACGAACAAGGCAACCGGAGTTATAATGCTTGAACACTCTCACTTAGCCATAGAATTCTATAATTTTAAATTTTGGCGAAGCCCCTAGTCTTCGGAAGGCCGAATTTGGGGCGCTATCCACGCCTGGGCCGGACAAAAACCGGCTCCTCGCTCTAAGCGGCATAAGTCTTTAAGGACTCGCAAAAAACCTCTCGAACAGCGACCGGCTCTCGCCTCATCATGACGGTCAGTTTTAGGTTTCTCCACTGAGGCGTTAACCCAGCTCAACTGGGGCGCAATCGCAGTGGTTCTCCCAGTGCTACCTTAGCCGATACAACGAAACGTAAGGTACCAAAACATGGGAGCCGGGCAAACCCAACTATTGAGCCAAGACATGATTCGGAGCCGATGCATATAATGCTATAAGTTCGGGGTGCCGCACTTGTGAAAGTGTTCGGACTTATCACACCATGATGCGGGAAACATAAGCCCCTGGTGTATTTTAACCGTACCAAAGTGTACGGATGCAACATGCCGTAAATAAACATATGTATAAAAAGAAATGCAATTAAGCAAAAAGGTGCTGCATTGTTTTATTCAAGAAGTGCTGCTATGAATGCAGAATGATAGAAATAGTGCGATAAGCAAGGGATGGGACTGTTAAACATGTCCCCCTCCAGGGGTAGGCTGCGGAGTGGTGTATAAAACAGATTTAATGCTCGTAGTGGAGACTACCTGGATATTTGTTGTAGCCTTTATCCTTCCCTGGCTGTTGCATCGTGAGTTCGGCAGGTCTGCTGCCGGACAAGGCCTCTGACGAACGGAGTCCTGTGGGTAAAAAAAAGGAAAAAGAAAAAAAAGAACGACACACTTGAGAGCCCCTGGCGTGGTTGAGCCGCATTCTAGGCCTATCGTGGTCGTGCCCCTCTCCCCATGCCCATGGTATCTCCAAAGCGTAATGGTGTACACGAAGGACCTGTCTTGACGTTTTGCAGGGTCTGGGGTTGTGGCCGCACTGCTATGCGTGCTCGGAACGTGCCAGGTGGTCTTGTTGTAGGTTACTCCGGGCGCGCTTAGCTGTGTCCGGCCGCTTAATGGTCGGACTCGAGAATTTCCTTAAGAGGCTGCATTGTACTTCTGATGCGAGAGCCGCTATATGTTCCTCCGTTCGGAGAGAATGTTCAGTGTTTCTATTGACCGTGATGACTCCTCGAGGGCCTGACATCTTGAGCTTGAGGTATGCGCAGTGCGGCACCGCGTTGAACTTTGCAAACGCGGTACGTCCGAGCAGAGCATGATAGCCGCTGCGGAACGGAACTATGTCGAAGATTAACTCCTCGCTTCGGAAGTTATCCGAGGATCCAACGACCACTTCCAGTGTAACCGAGCCTGTACAATTGGCTTCTACACCTGGTATGACGCCTTTAAAGGTTGTCTTGGTTGGTTTAATCCTTGAGGGGTCTATGCCCATTTTGCGCACTGTATCCTGATAGAGCAGGTTCAGGCTGCTGCCGCCGTCCATTAGGACTCTGGTGAGGTGAAATCCGTCGACGATTGGGTCTAAAACCAATGCGGCGAATCCGCCGTGGCGGATGCTGGTGGAGTGGTCCCTTCGGTCAAAAGTGATCGGGCAGGAGGACCATGGATTGAACTTCGGGGAAACTAGCTCCATCGCGTATACATCCCTTAGCGCATGCTTCCGCTCCCTTTTGGGTATGTGCGTTGCGTATATCATGTTCACCGTCCGCACCTGTGGGGGGAAACCCTTCTGTCCTCTATTGTTCGGCGGTCTGGTCTCTTCCTCGTCATCGCTATGTAGCCCCTTGTCATTGTTTTCGGCAATTAACTTGCCTGCCTGCTTGAATACCCAACAGTCCCTGTTGGTGTGGTTGTCTGGTTTTTGGGGGTGCCGTGTATCTGGCACGAGCGGTCGAGTATTCGGTCCAAATTGGACGGACCCGGAGTAGTTCTTTTGAATGGCTTTTTCCGCTGACCGGGTTTAGAGCCTCTGAATCCGGCATTGACTGCCGTATCCTCACTATTGTCGCCGTTAATGCGGCGTTTGTTTTTGTTACGACGCGACCTGCCATTTCGGTCCTTGAAATCCGGACTGCCAGAATTTTTGTTGAGGTTGTTGCTGCATGCTAGCCAGCTGTCCTCGCCCGCGCAGAAGCGGGTCATGAGTGATTTGAGGGCTGCCATGGATTTCGGCTTTTCCTGTCCCAGGTGCCGGGCGAACCACTCGTCGCGGATGTTATGCTTGAAGGCCGCGAGGGCCTCCGCATCTGGACAGTCGACGATTTGGTTTTTCTTGGTTAAGAACCGTGTCCAGAATTGTCTGGCCGATTCGTTTGGCTGCTGAATTATGTGGCTTAGGTCATCAGCGTCTGGTGGTCGCACATATGTGCCTTGGGAGTTATCGAGGAATGTGGCTTCCAGGTCTTCCCAACTCCCAATTGACTCTGCTGGCAAGCTGTTAAGCCAATGCCAGGCTGGTCCTTCAAGCTTGAGGGGGAGATATTTTATGGCGTGAAGATCGTCACCGCGGGCCATGTGGATGTGAAGGAGGTAGTTTTCGATCCAAACCGCGGGGTCTGTTGTGCCATCGTAAGATTCAATATTCACGGGTTTAAACCCTTCGGGGATTTGATGATCCATTACTTCATCTGTGAAGCATAGTGGGTGTGCGGCGCCTCTGTACTGGGCGATATCACGACGGAGCTCAAAAGAGCTTTGTCTATTTTGTTCGGCCCGGCCGGACTTACTGTGTCCGGCGCGATGGTTGTCGTCACGTATCATGGGGCGCCCACGTGATCCATAGATCGATCTTGATTGTCTTGCCTTATCCTCCAATATATCTCGCAAGTCCGGAGCGTTCCCCTGTGGCCTTGTGCTTTTCGAGCGTTGTCGGGGTACGGTTCTAGTGAAGGGCCTAGAGGCCTCTCTGTCACGACCACGGGGTGGTCGGTCAGCCGTATTGTCTGCTGGTGATGCAGGTTCATATGCCTCCTCCTCTAATCGGGGGAGCAGCTTGCGTTTAGGGTAACTTTTGGAGGGGCGTTCGAGCTCATGCTCTTCGGCCGCAAGGACTTCAGTCCATCTGTCGGCTAGCAGATCTTGATCAGCTCTAAGCTGTTGCTGCTTTTTCTTGAGGCTATTTGCCGTGGCCATAAGCCTGCATTTAAAATGCTCTTGTTCGACGGGATCCTCAGGCACGACGAATTCGTCATCGTCGAGGCTCGCCTCATCTCCGGAGGGAGGCATATAATCCTCTACCTCTTCTTCTGCCGCTCTCTCGTGAGGGCTGGCGTCTCCGTCCTCCTGCGCTGAATCTTGCTGGAGGGGGTTGTCTTCGGCACTATCCGGGGTATTATTATCTCTGGTGCCGGAATCGCCATTCTTGCTGTGGCGGGATTTAGAGCGGCGCCGCCGACGTCGGTGCTTGGGCTGTTTTTTGGAGGGGTCATCCTCCGCTGCTCCTTCACCATTCCCATCCTTTGGGATATCCACCATGTATATGTCATATGATGAGGTGGCTGTCCAGTGCCCGGTAGGCGCTGGTTCTTGGTCGTCTCCGGCATCGTCGTCCATACCGTCGATGTCTTCGGAGTCGTAGTCTAGCATGTCGGTTAGATCGTCGATAGTGGCTACCAAGTGGGTGGTGGATGGGCTTTGAATTTCTCTGTTGTCTGCATGCCAACCGTCCTGACCGCAGTCCGGCCAGTGCTCTCCTGATAACGAGAGATACTTTAGTGAACTCAAGATGTCACCGAAAGGTGAGTGTTGAAAGATGTCCGCAGCAGTGAACTCCATGACCGGCGCCCAATCGGGTTCGATGGGAGGGGGCGCGGGAGGTTCGGAGTCCAGCAAGGAGTCCGGCACCTCGGAGTCACGAGCTTTATGAGGGACAAGGTCAGTGTTCGGCTCTATCGCCGTAGGGGTTGCAGCCCCCGAGGCGGTGTCTAGCCATCCGTCCTCGATCTGCGCAGCCGGCTCCGTATTGACGATAGGGGCGGACTCAAGTGCGGCCTCCAGGGTACTGTCCGGTTGCAGAGCTAGATCATGTCCGTCGTGACAGTGCGGCGCGCTTGGCTGTGACTCGAATCCATCGAAGATCAAGTCCCCACGGATGTCAGCCGTGAAGTTCAAACTTCCAAATCTGACCTGACGGCCAGGGGCATAGCTTTCGATCTGCTCCAGATGGCCAAGCGAATTGGCCCGTAGTGCAAAGCCGCCGAATACGAAGATCTGTCCGGGGAGAAAGGTCTCACCCTGGACTGCGTCGTTGATGATGGTCGAAGAAGCCATCGAGCCTATCGGTGACGACACAGAGGAACTCTCAATGAAAGCACCAATGTCGGTGTCAAAACCGGTGGATCTCGGTTAGGGGGTCCTGGCCTAAGCGTCTAGGCGGATGGTAACAGGAGACAAGGGACACGATGTTTTACCCAGGTTCGGGCCCTCTTGATGGAGGTAAAACCCTACGTCCTTCTTGATTAATATTGATGATGTGTGTTACAAGAGTGGATCTACCACGAGATCAAGGAGGCTAAACTCCCAACGAGCCCCTGTGCGCTCCCAGGGTGAGCTCCCGTTCTCCCCTCCCCCCTCTCTGTGTCGTCTTGCTCGCCCCATAGCTCGCCCCACCATGGAGGAAGCTCGTCGCCGTCCTTTGCCTCACCACCGCGGCCACCCGCATGCGTAGCTCGCGTCTGAGCCCTGCGTCGTGCTCAGCACACCCCCACGAGACCAACGTCGCCCCCAGCGCCGCCTTCCGTGCTCCGTGGCCTTGGGTTCGCTCCTGCCCGAGCTCTGGTTGCCACGGACCTCGTCGTCGGCACCGATTCTGGCCACCCCGGGTCGAACTACTACCACCACTAGACGCCCCTATTCGCACTCGTTCGAACGCGTCCTTCAGCGCGCGATTTGGACGCCAGAGGACGGATCCCGCTCGTTGCCGCCGTCTCAGGCGCTCGCTGCTGGCGGACACACGGCTAATACCGTCCCCGTGCCACTAAGACTAGCCACAATGCATAGTAACATACGCTAGTAACATACACAAATCCCTAAACTATGTTACTACCTTCATAGCGGGTAGTACCATAAGTGTGGTAACATGCAAAGCTTCATTTATTAGGTTATAGACTCATATTGCATTGGGACATGTGATGTTACAGTAACTAGCTAAGTTACTGTAACTACCTCTCTCTTCATTAACTCATTGCTACATAAGCAAATTTGCTGAGTTGGACTCGATGTTACTGCTGAAGTTACTCCCACTGTGGCTAGTCTAAACCGTGGGCGCCACGAGTATAACCTCTACCCCCCACTAATTCTCACTGATGTCGGGGGCCCACCCACTAAACTAACCCTGTTTTAAAAAATAAACCTATTAATAAACTAGAGTATGACAGTGGGCCCCGTTACATAATTAGGATTAGTTTAATTAATTCTGCTAATTAACTAGGTCACTGACAGACAGGGCCCACTAGTTAGTTAGTCTAGTTAAAATACTTTAAATCTATTAATTAGTGAATAGACTATGACAAACGGACCCCACAGGTCAGTTGACTAGTCAACGGTCAGAGTTGACCGCTGACATCATGCTGATGCAGTGAACATATTTTTGAATTACAAATAAATCTAATAATTCCAAAATGAATTAAAACTTTAAAAATTAATATAAAATAAATCGTAAGTCAGATGAAAATACTTTGTACATGAAAGTTGCTCATAAAAGCGAGAAAAGCCTGATTACGCAGTCCGTTCGTCTGCCACACATCCCTAACATAGCGAACATGCAACCTTCCCATTTTTTGTATATCGGCAAGTGTGCTGGCATGACCATGGCCATGATGATGTGGTCGAACTCCCGCCCCTTTTTTGTGTGCTTTCATGTGTGCCGGCCGCTGGCAAGTGCGCTAGCCGAACTGTGTGGCATTTTCTGAAGCTAGCATTTGTATGTCGGCGCTGGCATGGTGCGGCATGAACTTTCTGGCGACAACATGGCCGCAGACATCAACTATGGCTGCGGGCCTTTTTAGAAAATTGCATGCAGACACGAAATGGGTCGGCGCGTTGGGCGCACGGCCGACCCAAATCTCAAATGGGGCGGACGCCGAGCAGGGGGCGAACCCAAACGAACGAAAAGCGGACAAAAGCGCCGTCCGTTTGAGTCGGCACGTTGGAGTTGCTCTGAGTTGCTGGCTTTCTTCCATTTGGTTGTTTTGATGGCTGTTGATGTCCCTCTTGTAATTTCAATACTTTTGTTCCTGTCGGTTCCCAGTTCTAGTTCGCCTAGTCCGTCTACTAACCTTTGTTACTTCTTCCCCTTGCTTCTAAGAAAGTTTGGCCTTCGGCCCTTCGACATGCTTCAACTTCTTAAAAAGATGATAGAAGAGGGATACAAATTATTTAGGGATAATAAATAACTAGTAAACAAAAATAATAATGTTTTGTGGAAAGATCAAAAACACACACACATGGTTGTCTTTTAATCTATGTAATTACACATGGATTGTCTATGCACACTGTAAATTAGAATATCATCTTCAGTTAGGCACTCTTTGTCATTGATCAGCACCTTCAATCTTGCTTTGTTTGTCACTCTTGATAATGCCACATACAGTTGTCCATGGCAGAACACTTCCTTAGGCAAATATATTTCTACCTTGTTTAAGGACTGACCTTGGCTCTTGTCTATCATTGCGAAGCACACTGATAACATTCCTTGGTCAGGACGGTGCTGTAGGTAGAATGTATAGTAGTCCAACAGTGTTATGCATTTCCTGCTGTTTTTAGCTCCTCTTATTTTCTTGTACGGTATCTCAAGTTTAAAACCATCTTCTCCATATGGGAACAACATCGGATATTTGCAGGAGATGAATTTAGGGTGGATCTCAGATATCCTTTGGGGCGCCATATTTTTGTACTCAACGACAATATCACGTCCTTCACTCTCTCCAGTTGGATCTCTTACTACCAATGCTGCAACTTCAGATGCCACTGCAAGGTTGTGTGTTCCGTTCCTTTTGCCTAGTATCTGAAGTGTGTAATCATGGTAGTCTCCTTCTTGGAATGTATCTCTTGCCATTATGAATGTTTTCGTGAGGAAGCTATTGTCGTCGAGCATTATTTGCAATTATTTGATGATGTTGGGGTCCACTGTTGATTTATTATCCTTGCATCTTGACGCACTTATCCTGTTTGCCACCTCATTTTAGGTATTATAGAGTTCCGATGTGGTGGTAGTTTGGTCCATGCAAACAAAAACATAAGGTTCTTTGCGATTGTTTATTTCCTTGTCCACAACTCCTTCCGTCATGTGAATGAAAACATTGAGTTGTATGACCTTATATGTTTTTGAAATTTACTGAATCCTGCCCTTCGGTTCTTTAAGAGGTGTCTCAGATATGGTGGAGTCTCTCCTAGTGGTGGCAGATCGATTTTTCCTTGTTTGCAGCATATTCCAGAAGAGGGTGTCGTAGTTCTTTTGATTGAATTTAATCTTTCTTCACACCATAGAAATGCTTTGCAATATTGGCATTTGTATGTCGGCCTTCCGAAGTTCCATGCCTTTCTATTAGCACTTGGCGAGGTTTGGTTCTGTCATCTCCAACATTGATTCTAATGTTATTTTTGTTGCTTTCACTTCTTGCACCCTTCAATTCTTTATCTTTCTCGGCATTATCCTTTATCAATCGTTTAGGAGCCTCTGCGTTTGTACTTCTTCCCTCCGTAGTCCTTGTCCGCTTTGTGCTCCTTAAGTTTAGAGGTTGTTCTTTCTTTTTTGTATTGCGAGCTCCTGGCGCTGACGTATTTTGATCTGTCATCTCTGCGAAATTGATTTCATCATTGACATATAGAGTTTTCTTAATATAGTGCCATGTAATATGATTTATATTATATTTAATAGTGTTTTGCCATTGTAGACACGTAAGTGCATTTGGAGATATGAAGAGATTAACAATGGAGGTGTCACATACAGTACATCTGGAGATCGATATTGTTTATATGGTATGGCACTATAAATCAATAATTGTTCAGAAGTGTTGCTCTTTTTGTAGCTTTCACATTACTGTAATGGTAGTGTCAGGATGCATGGAAAAAACATGGCTTATAGTTTAGTATCAAAAGAGTTTTGACACAGAAGATCAAATGAATTGCATGTGGATATTACCTGAGGTTGATGGTGCTGATGTCTTGTCTTTAGTTTGTTGGACGTTTCTTTGTTCCTTCGATTGTTTGGGCGTCACGGGATTTGACGATGTTGGGGTCCACTGTTGATTTATTACCATTGCATCTTGACGCACTTATCCTGTTTGCCACCTCATTTTTGGTATTATATATGTACAGCTGTGCGAACTGAGGGTTGTCTGTACCTTCAGGTAAAAGAGTCCCGATGTGGTGGTAGTTTGGTCCATGCAAACAAAAAACATAAGGTCATTTGCGATTGTTTATTTCCTTCGACAGCTCCTCCCTTCATGTGAATGAAAACATTGAGTTGTATGACCTTATATTTTTTTTTGAAGTTTACTGAATCCTGCCCTTCACTTCTTTAAGAGGTTTCTGAGATATGGTCAAGGCTCTCTTAGCGGTGGCAGATCAATTTTCCCTGTTTGCGGCATATTCTAGAAGAGGGTGTCATAGTTCCTTTGTTGGAATTTAATATTTCTTCACACCATATATAGCAATGCTTTGGAATATTGGCATTTGTATGTCGGCCTTCCAAAGTTCCATGCCTTTCTATTAGCACTTGTTGAGGTTTGGTTATGTTGTTGTCTCCAACATTGATTCTAATGTTGTTTTTGTTGCTTTTGCTTCTTGCACGCTTCAATTCCTTGTCTTCCTCGGCATTATCCTTTCTCAATTGTTTAGGAGCATCTATATTTGTACTTTGTGATCCTTGAGTTTAGGGTTGTTCTTTCTTTCCTTTTGTATGGTGAGCTGCTGGCGCTGACGTATGTTGATCTGTCATCTCTGCAAAATTGATTTCATCATTGACATATGGAGTTTTCTTATTATAGTACCATGTAATATGATTTATATTATACTCCCTCCGTTCCAAAATAGATGACTCAATTTTGTACTAACTTTAGTACAAAGTTGAGTCATCTATTTTGGAATGGAGGGAGTACTTAATAGTGTTATGCCATTGCAGGCATGTAAGTGCATTTGGGGATATGAAAAGATTAATAATGGAGGTGTCACATACTCTACATCTAGAGATCGGTATTGTTTATCTGGTATGGCACTATAAATCAATAATAATTGTTCAGAAGTGTTGCTCTTTTTGTAGCTTTCACATTACTGTAATGGTAGTGTCAGGATGCATGGAAAAAACATGGCTTATAGTTTAGTATCAAAAGAGTTTTGACACAGAAGATCAAATGAATTGCATGTGGATATTACCTGAGGTTGATGGTGCTGATGTCTTGTCTTTAGTTTGTTGGACGTTTCTTTGTTCCTTCGATTGTTTGGGCGTCACGGGATTTGACGATGTTGGGGTCCACTGTTGATTTATTACCATTGCATCTTGACGCACTTATCCTGTTTGCCACCTCATTTTTGGTATTATATATGTACAGCTGTGCGAACTGAGGGTTGTCTGTACCTTCAGGTAAAAGAGTCCCGATGTGGTGGTAGTTTGGTCCATGCAAACAAAAAACATAAGGTCATTTGCGATTGTTTATTTCCTTCGACAGCTCCTCCCTTCATGTGAATGAAAACATTGAGTTGTATGACCTTATATTTTTTTTTGAAGTTTACTGAATCCTGCCCTTCACTTCTTTAAGAGGTTTCTGAGATATGGTCAAGGCTCTCTTAGCGGTGGCAGATCAATTTTCCCTGTTTGCGGCATATTCTAGAAGAGGGTGTCATAGTTCCTTTGTTGGAATTTAATATTTCTTCACACCATATATAGCAATGCTTTGGAATATTGGCATTTGTATGTCGGCCTTCCAAAGTTCCATGCCTTTCTATTAGCACTTGTTGAGGTTTGGTTATGTTGTTGTCTCCAACATTGATTCTAATGTTGTTTTTGTTGCTTTTGCTTCTTGCACGCTTCAATTCCTTGTCTTCCTCGGCATTATCCTTTCTCAATTGTTTAGGAGCATCTATATTTGTACTTTGTGATCCTTGAGTTTAGGGTTGTTCTTTCTTTCCTTTTGTATGGTGAGCTGCTGGCGCTGACGTATGTTGATCTGTCATCTCTGCAAAATTGATTTCATCATTGACATATGGAGTTTTCTTATTATAGTACCATGTAATATGATTTATATTATACTCCCTCCGTTCCAAAATAGATGACTCAATTTTGTACTAACTTTAGTACAAAGTTGAGTCATCTATTTTGGAATGGAGGGAGTACTTAATAGTGTTATGCCATTGCAGGCATGTAAGTGCATTTGGGGATATGAAAAGATTAATAATGGAGGTGTCACATACTCTACATCTAGAGATCGGTATTGTTTATCTGGTATGGCACTATAAATCAATAATAATTGTTCAGAAGTGTTGCTCTTTTTGTAGCTTTCACATTACTGTAATGGTAGTGTCAGGATGCATGGAAAAAACATGGCTTATAGTTTAGTATCAAAAGAGTTTTGACACAGAAGATCAAATGAATTGCATGTGGATATTACCTGAGGTTGATGGTGCTGATGTCTTGTCTTTAGTTTGTTGGACGTTTCTTTGTTCCTTCGATTGTTTGGGCGTCACGGGATTTGACGATGTTGGGGTCCACTGTTGATTTATTACCATTGCATCTTGACGCACTTATCCTGTTTGCCACCTCATTTTTGGTATTATATATGTACAGCTGTGCGAACTGAGGGTTGTCTGTACCTTCAGGTAAAAGAGTCCCGATGTGGTGGTAGTTTGGTCCATGCAAACAAAAAACATAAGGTCATTTGCGATTGTTTATTTCCTTCGACAGCTCCTCCCTTCATGTGAATGAAAACATTGAGTTGTATGACCTTATATTTTTTTTTGAAGTTTACTGAATCCTGCCCTTCACTTCTTTAAGAGGTTTCTGAGATATGGTCAAGGCTCTCTTAGCGGTGGCAGATCAATTTTCCCTGTTTGCGGCATATTCTAGAAGAGGGTGTCATAGTTCCTTTGTTGGAATTTAATATTTCTTCACACCATATATAGCAATGCTTTGGAATATTGGCATTTGTATGTCGGCCTTCCAAAGTTCCATGCCTTTCTATTAGCACTTGTTGAGGTTTGGTTATGTTGTTGTCTCCAACATTGATTCTAATGTTGTTTTTGTTGCTTTTGCTTCTTGCACGCTTCAATTCCTTGTCTTCCTCGGCATTATCCTTTCTCAATTGTTTAGGAGCATCTATATTTGTACTTTGTGATCCTTGAGTTTAGGGTTGTTCTTTCTTTCCTTTTGTATGGTGAGCTGCTGGCGCTGACGTATGTTGATCTGTCATCTCTGCAAAATTGATTTCATCATTGACATATGGAGTTTTCTTATTATAGTACCATGTAATATGATTTATATTATACTCCCTCCGTTCCAAAATAGATGACTCAATTTTGTACTAACTTTAGTACAAAGTTGAGTCATCTATTTTGGAATGGAGGGAGTACTTAATAGTGTTATGCCATTGCAGGCATGTAAGTGCATTTGGGGATATGAAAAGATTAATAATGGAGGTGTCACATACTCTACATCTAGAGATCGGTATTGTTTATCTGGTATGGCACTATAAATCAATAATAATTGTTCAGAAGTGTTGCTCTTTTTGTAGCTTTCACATTACTGTAATGGTAGTGTCAGGATGCATGGAAAAAACATGGCTTATAGTTTAGTATCAAAAGAGTTTTGACACAGAAGATCAAATGAATTGCATGTGGATATTACCTGAGGTTGATGGTGCTGATGTCTTGTCTTTAGTTTGTTGGACGTTTCTTTGTTCCTTCGATTGTTTGGGCGTCACGGGATTTGACGATGTTGGGGTCCACTGTTGATTTATTACCATTGCATCTTGACGCACTTATCCTGTTTGCCACCTCATTTTTGGTATTATATATGTACAGCTGTGCGAACTGAGGGTTGTCTGTACCTTCAGGTAAAAGAGTCCCGATGTGGTGGTAGTTTGGTCCATGCAAACAAAAAACATAAGGTCATTTGCGATTGTTTATTTCCTTCGACAGCTCCTCCCTTCATGTGAATGAAAACATTGAGTTGTATGACCTTATATTTTTTTTTGAAGTTTACTGAATCCTGCCCTTCACTTCTTTAAGAGGTTTCTGAGATATGGTCAAGGCTCTCTTAGCGGTGGCAGATCAATTTTCCCTGTTTGCGGCATATTCTAGAAGAGGGTGTCATAGTTCCTTTGTTGGAATTTAATATTTCTTCACACCATATATAGCAATGCTTTGGAATATTGGCATTTGTATGTCGGCCTTCCAAAGTTCCATGCCTTTCTATTAGCACTTGTTGATGTTTGGTTATGTTGTTGTCTCCAACATTGATTCTAATGTTGTTTTTGTTGCTTTTGCTTCTTGCACGCTTCAATTCCTTGTCTTCCTCGGCATTATCCTTTCTCAATTGTTTAGGAGCATCTATATTTGTACTTTGTGATCCTTGAGTTTAGGGTTGTTCTTTCTTTCCTTTTGTATGGTGAGCTGCTGGCGCTGACGTATGTTGATCTGTCATCTCTGCAAAATTGATTTCATCATTGACATATGGAGTTTTCTTATTATAGTACCATGTAATATGATTTATATTATACTCCCTCCGTTCCAAAATAGATGACTCAATTTTGTACTAACTTTAGTACAAAGTTGAGTCATCTATTTTGGAATGGAGGGAGTACTTAATAGTGTTATGCCATTGCAGGCATGTAAGTGCATTTGGGGATATGAAAAGATTAATAATGGAGGTGTCACATACTCTACATCTAGAGATCGGTATTGTTTATCTGGTATGGCACTATAAATCAATAATAATTGTTCAGAAGTGTTGCTCTTTTTGTAGCTTTCACATTACTGTAATGGTAGTGTCAGGATGCATGGAAAAAACATGGCTTATAGTTTAGTATCAAAAGAGTTTTGACACAGAAGATCAAATGAATTGCATGTGGATATTACCTGAGGTTGATGGTGCTGATGTCTTGTCTTTAGTTTGTTGGACGTTTCTTTGTTCCTTCGATTGTTTGGGCGTCACGGGATTTGACGATGTTGGGGTCCACTGTTGATTTATTACCATTGCATCTTGACGCACTTATCCTGTTTGCCACCTCATTTTTGGTATTATATATGTACAGCTGTGCGAACTGAGGGTTGTCTGTACCTTCAGGTAAAAGAGTCCCGATGTGGTGGTAGTTTGGTCCATGCAAACAAAAAACATAAGGTCATTTGCGATTGTTTATTTCCTTCGACAGCTCCTCCCTTCATGTGAATGAAAACATTGAGTTGTATGACCTTATATTTTTTTTTGAAGTTTACTGAATCCTGCCCTTCACTTCTTTAAGAGGTTTCTGAGATATGGTCAAGGCTCTCTTAGCGGTGGCAGATCAATTTTCCCTGTTTGCGGCATATTCTAGAAGAGGGTGTCATAGTTCCTTTGTTGGAATTTAATATTTCTTCACACCATATATAGCAATGCTTTGGAATATTGGCATTTGTATGTCGGCCTTCCAAAGTTCCATGCCTTTCTATTAGCACTTGTTGAGGTTTGGTTATGTTGTTGTCTCCAACATTGATTCTAATGTTGTTTTTGTTGCTTTTGCTTCTTGCACGCTTCAATTCCTTGTCTTCCTCGGCATTATCCTTTCTCAATTGTTTAGGAGCATCTATATTTGTACTTTGTGATCCTTGAGTTTAGGGTTGTTCTTTCTTTCCTTTTGTATGGTGAGCTGCTGGCGCTGACGTATGTTGATCTGTCATCTCTGCAAAATTGATTTCATCATTGACATATGGAGTTTTCTTATTAGAGTACCATGTAATATGATTTATATTATACTCCCTCCGTTCCAAAATAGATAACTCAATTTTGTACTAACTTTAGTACAAATTTGAGTCATCTATTTTGGAATGGAGGGAGTACTTAATAGTGTTATGCCATTGCAGGCATGTAAGTGCATTTGGGGATATGAAAAGATTAATAATGGAGGTGTCACATACAGTACATCTAGAGATCGGTATTGTTTATCTGGTATGGCACTATAAATCAATAATAATTGTTCAGAAGTGTTGCTCTTTTTTTAGCTTTCACATTACCGCCGTGGTAGTTTCAGGATGCATGGAAAAAAACATGGTTTATGGTTTAGTGTCAAAAGAGTTTTGACACAGAAGATTAGATGAATTGCATGTGGATATTACCTGAGGTTGATGGTGCGGATGTCGTGTCTTCAGTTTGTTGGACATTTCTTTGTGCCTTTGATTGTTTGGAGTCGTGGGCGTATATTGGATTCAAGTTGCTGGAGTTGTTGCCATGCCTTCGATTTGTCGTCCGTCTCGTTTGTTCGATTGTGCCGACATCTTAAAAAGGAGCTATTGAGAAAGTGCATCATTTCTAAAAAGCCATAACTTTCGAAGGGTGTGTTGGAATTAACATTCGTTTTCACTTCTGGAACACCCGTGACGTGCTCTTCAAAACTAGATCCTGCATGAATATGTTTCGATCAAAAAAAAAATTATGCAATTTAACCCCTGTTTGGTGCAACTATTAGCAGTCAATGTGCAACTACATGCCAGTCGATGTGCAATTTTTTTTCCTCTTCGTGAACATGTAGTTTTCACTCATACGAATCGGATGTGAACTCGAATATCGGAATTAATACCCATTTTCACCGTAGGAATCATCGTTACGTGCTCTTCAAAACTAAACCCTGCATGAATATTTTTCGATGAATTAAATCCTGGCCATTAATTCTTGATCAGCCCATAAACCCTCAGTGAATGCCCCGTGAATCTAGCATTACTCGTGTCACGTACCTGAGTCTTTTTTCTTAAACCAGTCTTTTGTATTTTGACGTACGTGAGTCACCCTATATGTACGTGTCCTCTGTTGTCCCAGTTCTGGGCAAGAAGTTTGTGACCGTTTTCTTTCTTTCTGTTTTGCCATTTTGATGATTTATTTTCAGTTTTCAATTTATTTGTTTCCTTTTTATTTATTTAAATCATGATTTTTGTTCACCCGCAAAAAAAATCATGATTTTTGTTTTTACATATATTTTAAATATCTCCATTTTTATTTTTTTATTTTGAATTTGCTAATTCTCATCTAGATTTTTTTAGTTATGTCACACCTAAATTGTTCATCACACGATCAAACATGTATATTTCGTGCAAATTTGTTTTGTTCACATGCATGTGCCTTATGTCTAGCAAGTGTTTGTATTGTCAAGATAGTTTTTCGCGTCGCGCTAGTGGCCGTTTTTCTGGTTGTCTCCCATGTTTTGCACTGGTGTGATTATATGGGCCTCTCTTTCATATAGGTTCTGAGTCGGGGTGAGATTTAGCAATGTCTGATCTAAATTTTCAAATGTATGATCTTTTGTTGCTGAATTTTTCATGCAACATTTTGATCCGTCACGTCGTCGGCCCGTTTTGCGGCTTGCTTCTTTTCTTGGCCGACTATGTGTCCTCACACGCTAGGGGGGCCATTTCGTGGCTCGTGTTTGTTGTCGATGGTTGTGTTAGTTTTCACTTTATGCGGGTTGCGGCTTTTTTCAATCCGTATTGTGGATACGGTTCAGTTTTTGTATAGAATAACATGATACATTACTCTCTCTCTCTCTCCCATTGTGTTTGAGTTGCGATTCAGTTGTTGGATTTTCCTTTTATATTTTATATTTTCTATTTTTATGTAGTTGTCCAATTCGCAAGTCCATCCTTGCCTCGCATTTGGGAATGTAGTTAGTTTCATTCCAGTTGCAAGCCCACCCCTCACTCGCAGCTAGGCCTATGGCTTTTTTTATCCCTGTTGCAAGGTCATCCTTAACTCCTAACTAGGCTCGCGTTTGTAGTTGTCTCAGTTGCAAGTCCACTCTCGACTCGCAACTCATATAGTAGTTTTGTGTTGTTTTCCTAGTTGCAAGTCCATGATCGACTCACAACTCGTATTGTAGTTTTGTGTAGTCATCCCAGTTGCAAACACAACGTCGACTCATGACTAGGCTCGTAGTGTGTCTCATCCTAGTTGCAAGCCCACCCTTGACTCCAACTTGGCCAGTGTTTTATTTCTCATCCCAGTTGCAGGTCCACCCTTGACTCGTGTGACATCCCCTATTCGATCGTACACTAATCACACACGCAAATGTGTACGATCAAGATCAGAGACTTACGGAAGATATCACAACGCAACTCTAGACATAAATTAAAACAATGCAAGCTTTATATTACAAGTCAGAGGCCTCGAGGGCTCGAATACAAGCTCGATAGACAAGAGTCAGCGGAAGCAACAATATCTGAGTACAGACAGAAGTTAAACAAGGATGCTTTAAGAAGGCTAGCACAAAATCAACACGATCGAACAGGCAAGGCCTCCTGCCTGGGACCTCCTAACTACTCGTGGTCTTCGGCGACCTCGATGTAGTAGTATCCGTCGGTGGTGGCATCTGGCTCCAGGGATCCACCATCTGGTTGCATCAACCAGAAAGAAAGAAGAAGGGGAAAAGGGGGTAGCAAAGCAACCGTGAGTACTCATCCAAAATACTCGCAAGCATCAGACCTATACTAATTATGCTTTGGTATCAAATGGAAGGGTTGTATCTGTGGACTGAACTGCAGAATGCCAGAATAGAGGGGAAGGCCTAGCCTATCGAAGACTAGCATCTTCAAGCAGCTACAAGCATCTTGCAGCAAGTAGAAGAGTAAAGAATAGCATTTTAACATTTAACAAGCATGTTGTAACATTAACACCCAGAGATCCTTTCTTGACTCCCTGCGAGAAAGCAATCCCGAAGCCACATATCCAGCACATATCTCAAGTATCCATTTCTAGTTGTAATTGAAGGAAATATGCCCTAGAGGCAATAATAAAGTTGTTATTTTATATTTCCTTATATCATGCTAGAATTGTATTAACCGGAAACTTGATACATGTGTGAATACATAGACAAACCACCGTGTCCCTAGTATGCCTCTACTAGACTAGCTCGTTGATCAAAGATGGTTAAGTTTCCTAGCCATGGTCATGTGTTGTCATTTGATGAACAGGGTCACATCATTAGGAGAATGATGTGATGGACAAGACCCATCCGTTAGCTTAGCATAATGACCGTTCAGTTTTATTGCTACTGCTTTCTTCATGTCCAATATATATTCCTCCGACTATGAGATTATACAACTCCCGGAGACCGGAGGAATGCCTTTTGTGCTATCAAACGTCACAATGTAATTGGGTGATTATAAAGATGCTCTACAGGTATCTCCGAAAGTGTTTGTTGGGTTGGCATACATTGAGATTAGGATTTGTCACTTCGAGTATCGGAGAGGTATCTCTGGGCCCTCTCGGTAATGCACATCATATGAAGCCTTGCAAGCAATGTGACTAATGAGTTAGTTGCGGGATGATGCATTAAGGAACGAGTAAAGAGACTTGCCGGTAACAAGATTGAACTAGGTATGAAGATACCAACGATCGAATCTCGGGCAAGTAACATACCGATGACAAAGGGAATAACGTATGTTGACATAGCGGTTCGACCGATAAAGATCTTCGTAGAATATGTGGGAACCAACATGAGCATCCAGGTTCCGCTATTGGTTATTGACCGGAGAGGTGTCTTGGTCAGGTATACATAGTTCTCGAACATGTAGGGTCCGCACGCTTAACGTTCGATGATGATATGTATTATGTGAGTTATGTGTTTTGGTGACCGAAGGTTGTTCGGAGTCCCGGATGAGATCACGAACATGATGAGGAGTCTCAAAATGGTCGAGAGGTAAAGATTGATATATTGGAAGGTAGTATTCGGACACCGGAAGGGTTCCGGAGTGTATCAGGTACATATCGGAGTACAGAGGGGTTACGGGAACCCCCGGGGGGAAGATATGGGCCATAGGAGGGAGGCTAACCAGCCCACAAGGGGCTGGTGCGCTCCCCACAAGGGAGGAGGCCAAATTGGACTAGGGAAGGGGGCGCCACCCCCCTTTTCTTCTCCTACTCCCTCTCCCCCCCTTTTCCCCTCCGGTAAAAGGAAGGGGGTGGGGGTGACTCCTACTAGGAGCCCAAGTGGGACTCCTCCCACTTGGGGCGCGCCTAGGGCTGGCCTCTTCTCCCTCCATCCTTTATATACAGGGGGTGCCCCTAGAAGACACACCAATTGCTCTAAGCCGTGTGCGGCACCCCCCTCCATAGTTTACGCCTCCGGTCATATTCTCGCGGTGCTTAGGCGAAGCCCTGCACGGATCACATCACCATCACCATCACCACGCCGTCGAGCTAATGGAACTCATCTACTCCTTCGACCCTCTGCTGGATCAAGAGCTCGAGGAATGTCATCGCGCTGAACGTGTGCAGAACTCGGAGGTGCCGTACGTTAGGTACTCGACCGGTCGGAACAAGAAGACGTTCGACAACATCAACCGTGTTGAGGAAACGCTTCCGCTTTCGGTGTACGAGGGTACGTGGACACACTCTCCCCCTCTCGTTGCTATGCATCTCCTAGATAGATCTTGCGTGAGCGTAGGAATTTTTTCGAAATTGCATGCTACGTTTCCCAACAGTGGCATCTGAGCCAGGTCTATGCGTAGATGATATGCACAAGTAGAACACAAAGAGTTATGGGTGGTGATCGTCAAACTGCTTACCACCAATGTCTTATTTTGATTCGGTGGTATTGTTTGATGAAGTGGCCCGGATCAAGCTTACATGGCCACCTTCATGAGACCGGTTCCACCGATAGACATGCAACTAGTTTTGCATAAAGGTGGCTGGCAGGTGTCTGTTTCTCCAACTTTAGTTGAATCGAATTTGACTGTGGTCGGTCCTTGTGAAGGTTAAAACAGCAAGCTTGATAAATCACCGTTGCGGTTTTTATGCCGCAGGTAAGGACGGTTCTTGCTAAAAGCCCGTAACAGTCACATAAAACTTGCAACAACAAAGTAGAGGACGTCTAACTTGTTTTTGCAAGGCATGTTGTGATGTGACATGGTCAAGACATGATATGATATAAGTTGTTGTATGAGATGATCATGTTTTTTAGAAGTTATCGGCAACTAACAGGAGCCTTATGGTTGTCGCTTTATTGTTTGAAATACAAACGCCATGTAATTGCTTTACTTTATCACTAAGTGGTAGCGATAGTCGTAGAAGCAATAGTTGGTGAGACGACCACAACGCTACGATGGAGATCAAGGTGTCAAGCCGGTGACAATGGAGATCATGACGTTTCTTAGGTGATGGAGATCAAAAGCACAAGATGATGATGGCCATATCATGTCAAATATTTTGATTGCATGGGATGTTTATCTTTATGCATCTTATTTTTCTTAGTAACACGGTAGCATTATAAGATGACCCCTTACTAATATTTCAAGGTATAAGTGTTCTCCCCGAGTATGCAACATTGTGAAAGTTCTTTGTGCTGAGACACCATGTGATGATCGGGTGTGATAAGCTCTACATAAAAATACAACTAGTGCAAGCCAGTTTTGCACGTGCAGAATACTCGGTTAAACATGACGAGCCTAGCATGTACAGACATGGCCTCAGAACACTGGAGACCGAAAGGTCGAACGTAAATCATTGATGTCTACTACGCAACCTTCTTCTTGTAAACGTTGTTGGGCTTCCAAGTGCAGAGGTTTATAGGACAGTAGCAAATTTCCCTCAAGTGAATGACGTAAGGTTTATCAATCCGTGGGAGGCGTAGGATGAAGATGGTCTCTCTCAAACAACCCTACAACCAAATAGAAAAGAGTCTCTTGTGTTCCCAACACACCCGATACAATGGTAAATTGTATAGGTGCACTAGTTCGGTGAAGAGATGGTGATACAAGTGCAATATGGATGGTAGATATATGTTTTTGTAATCTGAAAATATAAAAACAGCAAGGTAGCAAGTAACAAAAGTGAGCGAAAACAGTATTCCAATGCTTCGAAACAAGGCCTAGGGTTCATACTTACACTAGTGCAAGTTCTCTCAACAATGATAACATAATTAGATCATATAACAATCCCTCAACGTGCAACAAAGAGTCACTACAAAGTCACTAATAGCGGAGAACAAACGAAGAGATTATTGTTGGGTACGAAACCACCTCAAAGTTATTCTTTCCGATCAATCCATTGGGCTATTCCTATAAGTGTCACAAACAGCCCTAGAATTCGTAGTAAAATAACACCTTAAGACACACATCAACCAAAACCCTAATGTCATCGAGATACTCCAATGTCACCTCAAGTATTCACGGGTATGATTATACAATATGCATCACGCAATCTCCGATTCATCTATTCAAACCAACACAAAGAACTTCAAAGAGTGCCCCAAAGTTTCTACTGGAGAGTCAAGACGAAAATGTGTGCCAACCCCTATGCATAAGTTCAAAAGGTCACAGAACCCGCAAGTTGATCACCGAAACATACATCGAGTGAATCAATAGAATGCCCCATTGTCACCACAGTATCCCACGCAAGACATACATCAAGTGTTCTCAAATCCTTAAAGACTCAATCCGATAAGATAACTTCAAAGTGAAAACTCAATCCACTACAAGAAGGTAGAGGGGGAGAAACATCATATGATCCAACTATAGTAGCAAATCTCGCGGTACATCAAGATCGTGAGAAATCAATAACACGAGAGAGAGATCAAACACATAGCTACTGGTACATATCCTCAGCTCTGAGGGTGAACTACTCCCTCTTTGTCATGGAGGGTGCCAGGATGATGAATATGGCCACTGGTGATGGTTCGCCCCTCCGGCTGGGTGCCGGAATAGGGCCCCTATTGGTTTTTGGTGGCTACAAGAGGCTTGCGGTGGCGGAACTCCCGATTTAGGGTTCTTTCTGGAAGTTTGGGGATTTATAGGAGGGGTTGGCATCGGTTTCACATTAGGGGGCCCCACAGGGAGCCCACGAGGCAGGGGGGCGCCCTCCACCCACGTGGGGCCCTCGGACTCTCCTCCAGCAGCTTTTTGTTCTAGTATTTTTATATTCTCCTAAAAAAATCTTCGTTGATTTTCAGCACATTCTGAGAACTTTTATTTCTGCACAAAAACAATACCACGGTAGTTCTGCTGAAAACAGCGTCTGTCCAGGTTAGTTCTAACCAAATCATGTAAAAATATTATAAACATGACATGAATACATAAAAAATTATAGATACGTTGGAGACGTATCAAGCATCCCCAAGCTTAATTCCTGCTCGTCCTCGAGTAGGTAAATGATAAAAACAGAATTTTTGATGTGGAATGCTACCTAACATATTTATAAATGTAATTTTCTCTATTGTGACAAGAGTATTCAGATCCATAAGATTCAAAACAAAAGTTTAAAATTGACATAAAAAAATAATACTTCAAGCATACTAATAAAGCAATCATGTCTTCTCAAAATAACATGGCCAAAGAAAGTTATCCCTACAAAATCATATAGTCTGGCTACGCTCTATTTTCATCACACAAAATATTTAAATCATGCACAACCCCGATGACAAGCCAAGCAATTGTTTCATACTTTTGATGTTCTCAATCCTTTTCAACTTTCACGCAATACATGAGCGTGAGCCATGGACATAGTACTATAGGTGGAATAGAATATGGTGGTTGTGGAGAAGACAAAGAGGAGAAGATAGTCTCACATCAACTAGGTGTATCAACCGGCAATGGAGATGCCCATCAATAGATATCAATGTGAGTGAGTATGGATTGCCATGCAACGGATGCACTAGAGCTATAAGTGTATGAAAGCTCAAAAACAAACTAATTGGGTGTGCATCCAACTCGCTTGCTCATGAAGGCCTAGGGAAACTTGATGAAGCCCATCGTTGGAATATACAAGACAAGTTCTATAATGAAAAATTCCCACTAGTATATGAAAGTGACAACATAGAAGACTCTCTATCATGAAGATCATGCATGTTGCTTATTTGAAGCACAAGTGTGGTCAAAGGATAGTAGCATTGCCCCTTCTCTCTTTTTCTCTCATTTTTTTTGTTTTTTGGGCCTTCTCTTCTTTTTTTGGCCTCCTTTTTTAATTTATTTTTTCGTCCGGAGTCTCATCCCGACTTGTGGGGGAATCATAGTCTCCATCATCCTTTCCTCACTAGGACAATGCTCTAATAATGAAGATCATCACACTTTTATTTACTTGCAACTCAAGAATTACAACTCGATACTTAGAACAAAATATGACTTTATATGAATGCCTCCGGCGGTGTACTGATACATCTCCAACGTATCTATAATTTTTTATTATTCCATGGTATTATATTACCTCTTTTGGATGTTTATGAGCTTTATTTTACACATTTATATCATTTTTGGGATTAACCTACTAACCGGAGGCCCAACCCATATTGCTATTTTTTTGCCTATTTCAGTATTTCAAAGAAAAGGAATATCAAACGGAGTCCAAACGGAATGAAACCTTCGGCAGCGTGATTTTCGGAACGAACATGATCCAGAGAGCTTGGACTGCAAGTCAAGAAGCTTCTGAGGGCCCCACGAGATAGCCCCCCCCCCCGTAGGGCGCGCCCCTTGTCTGCGGCCATCGATGTACTTCTTCCTCCTATATATACCTACGTACCCCGAAAATATCCAAGAGCACCACGAAACACAATTTCCACCGCCGTAACCTTCTGTATCCACGAGATCCCATCTTGGAGCCTTCGCCGGCACTCTGCAAGAGGGGAATGAACCACGGAGGGCCTCTACATCAACATCCTTGCCCCTCCGATGAGTTGTGAGTAGTTTACCACAGACCTACGGGTCCATAGTTATTAGCTAGGTGGCTTCTTCTCTGTTTTTGGATCTCAATACAATGTTCTCCCCCTTTCTTGTGGAGATCTATTCGATGTAAACTCTTTTTGCGGTGTGTTTGTCGAGATCCGATGAATTGTGGGTTTATGATCAAGTTTATCTATGAATAATATTTGAATCTTCTCTAAATTCTTTTATGTATGATTGAGTTATCTTTGCAAGTCTCTTCGAATTATCAGTTTGGTTTGGCCTACTAGATTGGTCTTTCTTGCCATGGGAGAAGTGCTTAGCTTTGGGTTCAATCTTGCGGTGTCCTTACCCAGTGACAGAAAGGGTTGCAAGGCACGTATTGTATTGTTGCCATCGAGGATAACAAGATGGGGTTTATATCATATTGCATGAGTTTATCCCTCTACATCATGTCATCTTGCTTAATGCGTTACTCTGTTCTTATGAACTTAATACTCTAGATGCAGGCAGGAGTCGGTCGATGTGTGGAGTAATAGTAGTAGATGCAGGCAGGAGTCGGTCTACTTGTTATGGACGTGATGCCTATATACATGATCATGCCTAGATAATCTCATAACTATGCGCTTTTCTATCAATTGCTCGACAGTAATTTGTTCACCCACCGTAATACTTATGCTATCTTGAGAGAAGCCTCTAGTGAAACCTATGGCCCCCGGGTCTATCTCTTATCATATTTGCTTTCAATCTACTTTATTTGCATCTTTACTTTTTGCATCTATATTATAAAATACCAAAAATATATTTATCTTATCATACTATCTTTATTAGATCTCACTTTCGCAAGTGGCCGTGAAGGGATTGACAACCCCTTTATTGCGTTGGTTGCGAGTTCTCAGTTTGTTTTTGTAGGTGCGTGGGACTTTTGAGGAGCCTCCTACTGGATTGATACCTTGGTTCTCAAAACTGAGGGAAATACTTACGCTACACTTTGCTGCATCACCCTCTCCTCTTCGAGGAAAACCAACACAAGCTCAAGACGTAGCAATAAGGATTTCTGGCGCCGTTGCCGGGGAGGTCTTCGCTCAAGTCAAGACATACCAAGTACCCATCACAAACCCATGTCCCTCGCATTTACATTATTTGCCATTTGCCTCTCGTTTTCCTCTCCCCCACTTCACCCTTGCCATTTTATTCGCCCTCTCTTTCCCAATCTCCTCCTCTCCTTTTCGCTCGCTTTCTTCCGCATTGCTTTTGTTTGCCGCTATATCTGAAATTCGGGAGATTATCGTCGATTTGGACAATAATGATAACACAGAAAATCCCGAGGCTCCGGCCGATGAACCCCCTATCTTGCATACTAAAGAGTTTCGAATCGGTAGTGGTAACATCATTGGCAAAGGTGTTATTCAAGATTTCTTTACTTGTGCCGGTGCATTACCTTCCATGGGTTGTTCTATTCTTCATAGAACTAGTAGTCTTGCGGATGCTATCGCTATGCTTGTAGTTGAACTTGAAAGACAATTTATGCATATGCATCCTTGCATGCAAAGAAGTTTCCTAGAATTCTCTAATATTGAGCATTCTTCTGTTAAGCATGTTGTTACCATCTTTTTGACTCATGAGTTTATATTTATCATAAGAGAGGCCAAAGAAATCTTTGCGCACTATAGGGTGGACGCCGGTCGTCCTCCCATAGAAGCGATCCTCTATGATCAAGAGGAAATTAGACGTTTTCAATCTTCGGACTATGTCGCTTTTAATGAAAACCTTAGAAAAAAGGTTCCTATCAATGTCTTGGTTGATTGCATTAACGATCTTAATAATGATTTTGCCCTTCAAAACAATGAGCTAGGATACTCTCTTGAGTATAGGCTCACAAGATTTTGCCAAAAGAATGCTTTTAGTGATGAAATAGTTGTGCACTATGAAGGGCCAAAGGAGGAACCCGTTCCTCCTGTGATTGATCTTGGGGACCTTTGTCCCACTAAATTTAGCCCTTTTGATTACTTTTGCTTGCCTCAAAGGAAACTTGCTGCTGAACGTAGAGAATATGAGATGAGCTTCAAGATCTATCTTATTATTACGGCACCACTTAGATCTATCTTTGCTTTGTATGCCTAGCTAGGGGCGTTAAACGATAGCGCTAGTTGGGAGGCAACCCAATATTTTTATGTTTTTTTGTGTTTGCTCCTGTTTAGCTATAAATCTTGCATCTACCTTCTGGTTAGATGTGTTTTTATCTTTTAATTAGTGTTTGTGCCAAGTAGAACCTATAGGATAACCTCGATGATAGTTGATTTGATTCTGCTGAAAAACAGAAACTTTGCCTGCACGAATATAATTTTGTTAAATCACAGGAACGTGATTTTGTGTTTATTCTTTTTGCTGCTATTCAATAAATAAATTTTCCAGTACTTCCTATTTTGGTAGGATTTTTAGAGTTCCAGAAGTTTGCGTTAGTCACAGATTGCTGCAGACTGTTCTGTTTTTGACAGATTCTGTTTTTCGTGTGTTGTTTGCTTATTTCACTGCATCTATGGCTAGTAATTTAGTTTATGAACCATAAGGAAGTTGGAATACAGTAGGTTTAACACCAAAATAAATAAATAATGAGTTCATTGCAGTACCTTATGTGGTGGTTTTGTTTTCTTTCACTAATGGAGCTTATAAGATTTCCTGTTGAGTTTTGTGTTGTGAAGTTTTCAAGTTTTGGGTAAAGCTTTTATGGACTATGGAATAAGGAGTGGCAAGAGCCTAAGCTTGGGGATGCCATGGCACCCCAAGATATTCAAGAATAGCCAAAAGCCTAAGCTTGGGGATGCCCCGGGAAGGCATCCCCTCTTTCGTCTTCGTTCATTGGTAACTTTACTTGGAGCTATATTTTTATTCGCCACATGATATGTCTTTTGCTTGGAGCGTCGTGTATTATATTAGTCTTTGCTTTTTTAGTTTACCACAATCATCCTTGCTGTACACACCTTTTGGGAGAAGCCTATTTGATTAGAATTTGCTAGAATACTCTATGTGCTTCACTTATATCTTTTGAGCTTGATAGTTTTTGCTCTAGTGCTTCACTTATATCTTTTAGAGCACCGTGGTGTCTTAATTTTTAAGAATTTTCTAGTCTCTCATGCTTCACTTATATTATTTTTAGAGTCTTTTATAACAGCATGGTATTTGCTATGGTCATAAAGTTGGTCCTAGAATGATGAGCATCCAAGTTGGGTATAATAAAAACTATCATAGAAAGTGAATTGGATGCTATGATCAATTTGATGCTTGATAATTGTTTTGAGATATGGAGGTAGTGATATTAAAGTCATGCTAGTTGGGTGATTATGGATTTAAAGAATGCTTGAGTTGAAGTTTGTGATTCCCGTAGCATGCACGTATGGTGAACCGCTTTGTGATGATGTTGGAGCACAATTTTATTTATTGATTGTCTTTCTTATGAGTGGCGGTCGGGGACGAGCGATGGTCTTTTCCTACCAACCTATCCCCCTAGGAGCATGCGCGTAGTGCTTTGGTTTTTGATGACTTCTAAATTTTTGCAACAAGTATATGAGTTCTTTTGATTAATGTTGAGTCCATGGATTATACGCACCCTTTCACCCTTCCATCATTGCTAGCCTCTCTTCTATCGTGCAACTTTCGCCGGTACCATACACCCACCATACTCCCCTCAAAACAACCACCATACCTACCTATTATGGCATTTCCATAGCCATTCTAAGATATATTGCCATGCAACTTTCCACTGTTCCGTTCATATGACACGCATTACTTTTGTCATATTGCTTTTTGCATGATTATGTAGTTGGCATTGTATTTGTGGCAAGGCCACCTTCATAATTTTCATACATGTCGCTCTTGATTCATTGCACATCCTGGTACACCGCCGGAGGCATTCATATAGAGTCATATCTTGTTCTAGCTTTGAGTTGTAAATCCATAAAAGTGTGATGATATTCATTATTAGAGCATTGTCCTAGTGAGGAAAGGATGATGAAGACTATGATTCCCCCACAAGTCGGGATGAGACTTCGGACTTTACAAAAAGAAAAAAAAGAACAAAAAAGAGAGAAAGGCCAAAAAGAAAGAAAAAAAGAGAAGGCCAAAGAAAATAAAAAAAAAGAAAATAAAAGAAGAAAAGAAAAAAATAAAATGAGAGAAAAAGAGAGAAGGGACAATGCTACTATCTCTTTTTCCACACTTGTGCTTCAAAAAATAGCGCCATGATCTTCATGTTAGAGAGTCTCATATGTTGTCACTTTCATATACTAGTGGGAATTTTTCATTATAGAACTTGGCTTGTATATTCCAATGATGGGCTTCCTCAAAGTGCCCTAGGTCTTCGTGAGCAAGCAAGTTGGATGCACCCCACTTAGTTTCTTTTATTGAGCTTTCATATATTTATAGCTCTAGTGCATCCGTTGCATGGCAATCCCTACTCACTCACATTGATATCTATTAATGGGCATCTCCATAGCCCGTTGATACGCCTAGTTGATGTGAGACTATCTTCTCCTTTTTGTCTTCTCCACAACCACCATTCTATTCCACATATAGTGCTATGTCCATGGCTCACGCTCATTTATTGCGTGAAAGTTGAAAAAGTTTGAGATTATTAAAGTATGAACCAATTGCTTGTCTTGTCATCGGGGTTGTGCATGATTAAATACTTTGTGTGATGAAGATAGAGCAACAGCCAGACTATATGATTTTGTAGGGATAACTTTCTTTAGCCATGTTATTTTGAGAAGACATGATTAATTTGATTAGTATGCTTGAAGTATTACTATTTCTTATGTCAATATGAACTTATATTTTGTATTCATTTGGATCTGAACATTCATGCCACAATAAAGAAAATTACATTAAGAATTATGCTAGGTAGCATTCCACATCAAAAATTCTCTTTTTATCATTTACCTACTGGAGGACGAGCAGGAATTAAGCTTGGGGATGCTTGATACGTCTCCAACGTATCTATAATTTTTGATTGTTCCATGCTATTATATTACCTCTTTTGGATGTTTATGGGCTTTATTTTACACATTTATATCATTTTTGGGACTAACCTACTAACCGGAGGCCCAGCCCATATTGCTGTTTTTTGCCTATTTCAGTATTTCGAAGAAAAGGAATATCAAACGGAGTCCAAACGGAATGAAACCTTCGGGAGCGTGATTTTTGGAATGAACATGATCCGGAGAGCTTGGACTGCAAGTCAAGAACCTTCCGAGGGCCCCACGAGATAGGGGGCCGCGCCCCCCTGTAGGGCGCGCCCCTGTCTCGTGGGCCCCTCGGGTGGCCACCGACGTACTTCTTCCTCCTATATATACCTACGTACCCCGAAAACAGCCAGGAGCACCACGAAACACAATTTCCACCGCCGTAACCTTCTGTATCCGTGAGATCCCATCTTGGAGGCTTCGCCAGTACTCTGCTGGAGGGGGAATCAACCACGGAGGGCCTCTACATCAACATCTTTGCCCCTCCGATGAGTTGTGAGTAGTTTACCACAGACCTACGGGTCCATAGTTATTAGCTAGAAGGCTTCTTCTCTCTTTTTGGATATCAATACAATGTTCTCCCCCTCTCTTGTGGAGATCTATTCGATGTAAACTCTTTTTGCAGTGTGTTTGTCGAGATCCGATGAATTGTGGGTTTATGATCAAGTTTATCTATGAATAATATTTGAATCTTCTCTGAATTCTTTTATGTATGATTGAGCTATCTTTGCAAGTCTCTTCGAACTATCAGTTTGGTTTGGCCTACTAGATTGGTCTTTCTTGCCATGGGAGAAGTGCTTAGCTTTGGGTTCAATCGTGCGGTGTCCTTACCCAGTGACATAAAGGGTTGCAAGGCACGTATTGTATTGTTGCCATCGAGGATAACAAGATGGGGTTTATATCATATTGCATGAGTTTATCCCTCTACATCATGTCATCTTGCTTAATGCGTTGCTCTGTTCTTATGAACTTAATACTCTAGATGCAGGCAGGAGTCGGTCGATGTGTGGAGTAATAGTAGTAGATGCCGGCAGGAGTCGGTCTACTTGTTATGGACATGATGCCTATATACATGATCATGCCTAGATAATCTCATAACTATGCGCTTTTCTATCAATTGCTCGACAGTAATTTGTTCACCCACCGTAATACTTATGCTATCTTGAGAGAAGCCTCTAGTGAAACCTATGGCCCCCGGGTCTATCTCTTATCATATTTTCTTTCAATCTACCTTTATTTGCATCTTTACTTTTTTGCATCTATATTATAAAATACCAAAAATATATTTATCTTATCATACCATCTTTATTAGATCTCACTTTCGCAAGTAGCCGTGAAGGGATTGACAACCCCTTTATTGCGTTGGTTGCGAGTTCTCAGTTTGTTTGTGTAGGTGCGTGGGACTTTTGAGGAGCCTCCTACTGGATTGATACCTTGGTTCTCAAAACTGAGGGAAATACTTACGCTACACTTTGCTGCATCACCCTCTCCTCTTCGAGGAAAACCAACGCAAGCTCAAGACGTAGCATGTACCAGGATGTGCAATGAATCAAGAGTGACATGTATGACATAATTATGAATGGTGGCTTTGCCACAAATACGATGTCAACTACATGATCATGCAAAGCAATATGACCATGATGAAGCGTGTCATAATAAATGGAACGGTGGAAAGTTGCATGGCAATATATCTCAGAATGGCTATGGAAATGCCATAATAGGTAGGTATGGTGGCCTTTTTTAGGAAGGTAATGGTGGGTGTTATGGTACCGGCGAAAGTTGCACGACACAAGAGAGGCTAGCAATGGTGTTAGGGTGAGAGTGCGTATAATCCATGGACTCAACCTTAGTCATAAAGAACTCACATACTTATTGCAAAAATCTAAAAGTCATCAAAACAAAGCACTACACACATGCTCCTATGGAAGGGTTGGTAGGAGTTAACCATCGCGCGATCCCGACCTCCACTCATAAGAAGATAATCAATAAATAAATCATGCTCCAACTTCATCACATAACGGTTCGCCATACGTGCATGCTATGGGAATCACAAACTTTAATACAAGTATCTCTCAAATTCACAACTACTCCACTAGCATGACCCTAATATCACCATCTTCATATCTCAAAACAATCATAAATAATCAAACTTCTCATAGTATTCAA
Source organism: Triticum aestivum (assembly GCF_018294505.1). NCBI lineage: Eukaryota > Viridiplantae > Streptophyta > Magnoliopsida > Poales > Poaceae > Triticum > Triticum aestivum. The sequence continues at coordinate 223,759,378 of NC_057810.1, read as the reverse complement.
TGCACATTATATGAAAGTTTTTATTATATCCCCCTTGGATGCCCATCATATTAGGACTAAATTCGTAACCAAAGCAAATTACCATGTTGTTCTAAAGACTCTCAAAATAATATAAGTGAAGCATGAGAGTTTATCAATTTCTTCAAAATAAAACCACCGTCATGCTCTAAAATGATATAAGTGAAGCACTAGAGAAAATGACAAACTACTCCAAAAGATATAAGTGAAGATCAATGAGTAGTCGAATAATTATGCAACTATGTGAAGACTCTCTAACATTTAAGAATTTCAGATCTTGGGATATTATTCAAACAACAATCAAAACAAAATAAAATAAAATGACGCTCCAAGCAAAACACATATCATGTGGTGAATAAAAATATAGCTCCAAGTAAAGTTACCGATAAACAAAGACGAAAGAGGGGATGCCGTCCGGGGCATCCCCAAGCTTAGGCTCTTGATTGTCCTTGAATATTACCTTGAGGTTCCTTGGGCATCCCCAAGCTTAGGTTCATGCCACTCCTTATTCCGTAGTCCATCGAATCTTTACCCAAAACTTCAAAACCTCACAACACAAAACTCAACCGAAAACTCGTAAGCTCCGTTAGTATAAGAAAATAAATCACCACTTTTGGTACTATTGTGAACTCATTCTAAATTCATATTGGTGTTGTATATACTGTATTCCAACTTCTCTATGGTTCATACCCTCCGATACTACTCATAGATTCATCAAAATAAGCAAACAACACATAGAAAACAGAATTTGTCAAAAATAGAACAGTCCGTAGTAATCTGTAACTCTCTAATACTTCTGTAACTCCAAAAATTCTGAAGAAGTTCTTTCCACCTGAGAAATTTGTTCACCAATCATAGCAAAATTAATCAGGTAAAAAGAACCTTTCAATAAGATTCTGGAAAATATTTACCGAGCGCAAAAGTTTCTGATTTTCAGCAGGATCAACACAACTATCACCCCAAGATATCCTAAAGGCTTTACTTGGCACTTGATTACTACAGTATCTTAATCATGTCAACACACAAAAACAGTAGGGGTAAATATTGGGTTGTCTCCCAACAAGTGCTTTTCTTTAATGCCTTTTTAGCTAGGCATGATGATTTCAATGATGCTCACATAAAAGATAAGAATCAAAACACAAAGAGAGCATCATGAAGAATATGACTAGCACATTTAAGTCTAACCCACTTCCTATGCCTAGGGATTTCGTGAGCAAATAACTTATGGGAACAAGAATCAACTAGCATAGGAAGACAAAACAAGCATAACTTCAAGATTTTCAACACATAGAGAGGAAACTTGATATTATTGCAATTCCTACAAAAATATGTTCCTCCGTAATAATAAATTTCAGTAGCATCATGAATGAATTCAACAATATAACTATCACATAAAGCACTATTTTCATGATTCATAAGCATAGAATTTTTTATTACTCTCCACATAAGCAAATTTCTTCTCATGAATAGTAGTGGGAGCAAACTCAACAAAATAACTATCATGTGAGGCATAATCCAATTGAAATTAAATTCAAGATGACATGTTTCATGGTTATCATTATTCTTTATAGCATACATGTCATCACAACAATCATCATAGACAACAACTTTGTTCTCATAATCAACTGGAACCTCTTCCGAAATAGTGGATTCATCACTAAATAAAGTCATGACCTCTCCAAATCCACTTTTATCAATATTTTAATAAGATTCAGCACACCTCCAAAATAGTGGGATCATTACTTCCTAAAGTTGACACTCTTCCAAACCCACTTTCATCAATATAGTCATCATAAATTGGAGGCATGCTTTCATCATAATAAATATTCTCATCAAAACTTGGGGGAGTAAAAATATCATATTCATCAAACATAGCATCCCCAAGCTTGTGGCTTTGCATATCATTAGCATCATGGATATTCAAAGAATTCACACTAACAACATTGCAATCATGCTCATCATTCAAAGATTTAGTGCCAAACATTTTAGTGCATTCTTTTTCTAGCGCTTGGGCACAATTTTCCTTTCCATCATTTTCATGAAAGACATTAAAAAGGTGAAGCATATGAGGTACCCTCAATTCTATTTTTGTAGTTTTCTTTATAGACTAAACTAGTGATAAAACAACAAACTAAAAGATTCGATTGCAAGATCTAAAGATGTACCTTCAAGCACTAACCTCCCCGAAAACAACGCCAGAAAAGAGATTGATGTCTACTACGCAACCTTCTTCTTGTAGACGTTGTTGGGCCTCCAAGTGCAGAGGTTTCTAGGACAGTAGCAAATTTCTCTCAAGTGGATAACCTAAGGTTTATCAATCCGTGGGAGACGTAGGATGAAGATGGTCTCTCTCAAACAACCCTGCAACCGAATAACAAAGAGCTAGTCTCTTGTGTCCCCAACACACCTAATACAATGGTAAATTGTATAGGTGCACTAGTTCGGCGAATAGATGGTGATACAAGTGCAATATGGATGGTAGATATAGGTTTTTGTAATTTGAAAATATAAAAACAGCAAGGTAGCAAGTAACAAAAGTGAGCAAAAACGGCATTGCAATACTTCGAAACAAGGCCTAGGGTTCATACTTTCACTAGTGCAAGTTCTCTCAACAATGATAACATAATTAGATCATATAACAATCCCTCAACATGCAACAAAGAGTCACTCCAAAGTCACTAATAGCAGAGAACAAACGAAGAGATTATTGTAGGGTACGAAACCACCTCAAAGTTATTCTTTCTGATCAATCCATTGGGCTATTCCTATAAGTGTCACAAACAGCCCTAGAGTTCATAGTAAAATAACACCTTAAGACACACATCAACCAAAACCCTAATGTCAGCTAGATACTCCAATGTCACCTCAAGTATCCGCATGTATGATTATACGATATGCATCACACAATCTCAGATTCATCTATTCAAACCAACTCAAAGAACTTCAAAGAGTGCCCCAAAGTTTCTACCGGAGAGTCAAGACGAAAACATGTGCCAACCCCTATGCATAAGTTCACAAGGTCACAGAACCCGCAAGTTGATCACCAAAACATACATCAAGTGAATCAAGAGGATACCCCATTGTCACCACGGGTATCCCACGCAAGACATACATCAAGTGTTCTCAAATCCTTAAAGACTCAATATGATAAGATAACTTCAAACGGAAAACTCAATCCATTACAAGAAGGTAGAGGGGGAGAAACATCATATGATCCAACTATAGTAGCAAAGCTCGTGGTACATGAAGATCGTGCCAAATCAAGAATATAAGAGAGAGAGAGAGAGAGAGAGAGAGAGATCAAACACATAGCTACTGGTACATACCCTCAGCCCTGAGGGTGAACTACTCCCTCCTCGTCATGGAGGGCGCCGAGATGATGAAGATGGCCACCTGTGATAGTTCTCCCCTCCGGCAGGGTGCCGGAACAGGGTCCCGATTGGTTTTTGGTGGCTATAGAGGCTTGCGGCGGCAGAACTCCCGATCTAGGATTCTTTCTAGAAGTTTGGGGATTTATAAGAGGTGTTGGCGTCGGTTTCATGTTAGGGGGCCCCACAGGGACTCCACGAGGCAGGGGGCGCGCCCTAGGGTTAAAGAATCGTGGATTAGTTTCTAGTGGATGGATCCATCCACTTGAAACTAATCCGCGGTTCTTTCACCCAATAATATAAATCATCATCATCATCATCATCATATCATTAATACCTTATCATCATAATACATCATTGTCATATAACAAATCATCGTGATCATCATTTTCGTTAATGAGACATCATAGCAAGTTGGTCATTAGTCATAATCACAACTCATCCTCCTCCTCATCAACTCTAACACATTGTAGCACATAATAACACATTGTACCTAGGACCTACTCCTCTCTCATAGGACCTACTACCCTCTCTTAGGTAAAATAGCATAAAACAAGATAGACCCTGCTTCTCCATTATGGAGAATGAAGATTATCCTGTCTCCAATTGTTGTGCTTTGCACAATGTTGCTCCCAAGTAGCTCCCTATGACTGACCATACATTTTTTTTCAATCTTTGATTGTCATGTCTTCATCGGTTTTAGAAATTCGGTATGAATAGCAGTTATGCGTAGGATGACCTGGCCGTAAGCTCATAACATCAAGGCGACCTTTCGGAAACATCAAATGAGGCACACAATCCTTCGGGATTTTTTGTTGAAAAACATAGTAATAACTTCATAGTTAGCAATGCAGTTTAGTTTTAGAAGAATTTATGCAAAAGATGCATAGATGTAGTAATAGTAGAAAATCTTACCATGCCATCTCCATGGATGTTACCATAGTTCAATACGTGCACTAGAGGCACGTATTGACCATAATGTGCAGGAGTTTGATAATAGATATTGTTATTCTCAAGATCATTAATAAATGAGATCAGATGATTTTTCTCCTAATAAGTTAATTCTGCACCGTCAGTGTAGTAGGTTCTGTCTACCATCTTCCACACATTCTTTGAAGAATGAGAATAAGCTATCAATGGAAATAAGCTGTCAGCTATTTTGAAATAAACAATATAAATTACTTAATAACTATGTTTGAGAAACTCACATAGCGGTAGAATTGGAAGCGTATCAACAAGGACCCAAATGTCCATATTGTCTTCATCAATGTCAGGATCACCAAGATCCATGGTGAAAAGCATACCCTCATGAAAATCATACGTCTTGCAAAGTGCTTCCCAATTCGGGCAACCAAAATGGGATACGCTCTCAGAACTGTATAGATTTTTAGCAAAATCATATCCATGATGGGTCCTTAGCTGAACTATCTTTGTTTTCATATTTTCATAATCTTCAAAATCCATCCTCTCCAAGACATAGCGTCTTGCATGGCATGGGATAAGCTATAGTCGAATTGTAAAAGATGAAAATTACACGTTGAAGAAGCAGAAGTCGTGCTTAATTACAAAAAAACACTTGTCGTCGTTGTGTATTGTTTCAACAACAAAGATCTCCTGGAGCTTAATGTTGAAGCGCCAACCTTCTACTAGGTGAGGCATGTCGCACAGACCCCGGTCGTCACCGCACCAGTTGCACTCCATGAGACTTTCGTCGTCCGACGACATTTCCTATGTTCATAATTCTAATATTAAACTTCTGAAATTAAATATATGTACTACAAAAATTAAATTAGATCATTATTATTCATCACGGGTTGACTATCGCTCTATCGAGTATTTTCTTGAAAACTCTCAGGTCAAGTGGTGTCTATATTCGACCGTCGGTGATGGTAGCTCCTCCCTTCGTTCCCGAGTGCATTAAACCAAATTGTCTAGCACACGGGAACGAAGGAGAAGCTACCCCCACGACAATAGTCGGGATTCTTCGTCCTCTCTCATATATGGTGGACACAGTCCCTCGCTGATTTTTTGACCGTCGGTGATGGTCGTTACTCCTCCTTCCCCTAGTGCATAACAAAGGTCTAGCACAAGGAGAAGAAGGAGAAACGACTCCCATGACAATAGTCGGGATTCTTCCTCTCTCATATATGGTGCAGACTTTCTCCCTCAATCATTTTTTGATTGTCATGTATGGAGCCTCGATAGACTTAACGTCAACCTGAAATGTCGTTTTATTATCTTTCTAGAAAATCCAAGTCAACCAATATTTCCTACATATTCTAGCACAAGTCATTCCAAAATTGACAAAAAAATCCGGCATGAACTTTTCTAAAAAAGGACATATCGAGCGCCTAAAATTTGCCGAAACGGAAATTAATCAACACTCCGGCAAAGCATAGGCCACTCGGAGGTGTTACCTGCAAACATGGTCGGCCAATTGGGCAAGCACATATCCTATTTGAGCAACACAAGATATACATGTTTATATCTACATCATATGAGCATTCAAACTTGATGATCATTGCATTTAAATGGTTGAAAATATGAACAAAAACATTTCAAAATATCTTATAGGACTCATATTGACATGGAGATTTGGCTGGTCTCACCTCGAGGTCGGAGGGGGTAGGTGACAGGGACGACGGCGGGGATGATGCAGGGGCTCCTTGATTTCTTCAAAAACAAAATATAAACAAAAACATTATTATCCTCATCTTAGGACTTAGTGAAACCCTATAAGCTATCAACTAATCATAATGCATATGCCTTGCATAGTGCTCTCCAATTTGAGAATTCAAAATAGGAGTAGTTCTCCAATTTGAGCATTCAATAATCACAACTAAATCATAAATAAATTAGTATTCAAATTAGCATGCATTCAATAAGCAAAACTAAATCATCTCTTGCATCCATACATCATCGAATATTATCAATAATACATCTCGAATATCAAGGAAATATGCCCTAGAGGCAGTAATAAAGTTGTTATTTTATATTTCCTTATTTCATGATAAATGTTTATTATTCATGCTAGAATTGTATAAAATGAAAACTTGATACATGTGTGGATACATAGACAAAACACGGTGTCCCTAGTTAGCCTCTACTAGACTAGCTCATTAAGCAAAGATGGTTAAGTTTCCTAACCATGGACATGTGTTGTCATTTGATAAATGGGATCACATCATTAGGAGAATGATGTGATGGACAAGAACCATTCGTTAGCTTAGCATAATGATCGTTCAGTTTTATTGCTGCTGCTTTCTTCATGTCAAATACATATTCCTCTGACTATGAGATTATGCAACTCCCGGATACCGCAGGAATGCCGTGTGTGCTATCAAACGTCACAACGTAACTGGGTGATTAAAATATGCTCTACAAGTATCTCCAAAGGTGTTTGTTGGGTTGGCATAGATTGAGATTAGGATTTGTCACTGCGAGTATCGAAGGGTATCGCTGGGCCCTCTCGGTAATGCACACCATAAGAAGCCTTGCAAGCAAAGTGACTAATGAGTTAGTTGTAGGATGATGCATTACATAACAAGTAAAGAGACTTGCCAGTAATGAGATTGAACTAGGTATGAAGTTACCACGATCGAATCTCGGGCAAGTAACATACCGATGACAAAGGGAATAATGTACGCTGTCATAACAGTTCGACCGATAAAGATCTTTGTAGAATATGTGGGAGCCAATATGAGCATCCAGGTTCCGCTATTGGTTGTTGACCAGAGAGGTGTCTCGGTCATGTCTACATAGTTCTTGAACTCGTAGGGTCAGCACGCTTAACGTTCGATGATGATATGTATTATATGAGTTCTGTGATTTGGTGACTGAATGTTGTTTGGAGTCCCGAATGCGATCACGGACGTGACAAGGAGTCTCAAAATGGTCGAGAGGTAAAGATTGATATATAGGACGATGGCATTCGGACATCAAAAGTGTTTCAGGGATACCGGGTACATATCGGGTCATGGAAGGGGTTCCGGGCATCCCCCCGCAACTACATGGGCCTAATGGGCTAAGACTGGGATAGACCAGCCCCTAAGGGGCTGGTGCACCCCATGTAGGCCGAAATAGAGGGGGGGAAGGAAAGAGGAGAAGAGAGAAAGGAAGGGGAGGGATTCGTCCTCCCCCCTCCTCCTTCCTTCCCCTTCGAGAATTATGGTAGGGGCGGCGGGGGGGGGGGGGGGGGGGCGAATAGGATTAGGGCCCCAAGTAGGATTCCTCCTACTTGGGTGCCACCTTGACTGCCCCCTCACTCTCCCACCTATATATATGAAGGGGGAGGCGCCTAGAACACACAATATTGATCCTAGCCGTGTGCGGTGATACGTCTCCAACGTATCTAGAATTTTTGAAGTATTCATGCTATTATATTATCCATCTATGGTGTTTTATATGCATTTATATGTCATTTTATATATTTTTTGGGACTAACCTATTAACCTAGAGACCAGTGCCAGTTTCTGTTTTCTCCTCGTTTTGAGTTTTACAGAAAAGGAATACCAAACGGAGTCCAATTGACGTGTCAATTTTTGAGGATTTTTTATGGACCAAAAGAAGAGCACGGAGCATCGGAGTTGGGCCAGAAGAGTCCCGGGCTGCCCACGAGAGTGGGGGCGCGCCCACCTATCTCGTGGATAGACCGGAGACCCCCCTTACATGAAACTAACGCCAAAACTTCCTATAAATACAGAAACTTTCGGGAAATAACCTAGATCAACACAACTATCACCGTAAGCTATCCTAAAGGAGTTCCACTAAAACCGGAAGAGCGATGGCGCTCCCACCCCCCACCACGGCGCTCTCCCCTTCTCCGGTGATCTTTCCACTCCTCCACTAATCTGTGGATTCTCTCCGATCAACATCTCCGGCGTCTTCTCTGGATCAAGATAATACCCATCTTCCATGGGTTCTTCTGGTGGATCTACCCTTGGCTTGGACTTTTCCAAGGGTAGGGTTTTTTCGGAAGAGGTTTTCAAATCTACTGGGAAATCGGTTCATCCTTCGGGGCATAGAAGGCCTTTTATTTTAATTGTTTCATTCAGCCGCCTTGCCTTCCGTCTCTCGGTGGATTCTGTGGCTGCGGCTTTGGAAGATGCAATTGGAGGTTCGGCAATTGATCTCCATGTTGATCACATCAAAGGCAAGGTTTACTCTTTCCATGTTTCTTGCAAGCAAGTTGGTTTTATCATCATGGACCTCCGTTCCTTTGCTTGTGATCTCTTCAAGTGTTATTTTCATTTATGGGGTAATGGTGGACCAAATTGGATTAGAGAGCTCAGGATCTGGAGGAAAGAATGTGATGCTGAGTGGATTTTAGTTAGTCCATCTAAGCGTCGATCATCTTTAGGTCTTTTGGCTATGCATAAACCTCCAGTTAGATCGGCCTTCAAGTCGGCTGCTTCTTCTAAGAAGAATCTTTCTTTTGCCACGTCTGAGCGCTACTCGGCTTGCAAAGGATATAGATATCCAGCTACGCAAAAATGCATTGACACTATGAGGGATGCGGGGTATGATCTTCCTGTTCATGAGCGTGTAGTCGTTCATCCATCCCCTGCCACGGACTTGCTTTGGACAGTGGCTCGTCCACCCATTGTTTTTGGCACAATCACTCCATTGCCGGAGTTATGCCGGCCGGTCTCATCTGCTCCGGTGACTGATCCGGTTTCTGAGGATCTTTCCTCCGTGCATGCGGGGATTACGCCCGCTTGTTCCGCTCAGGCGGGATTGCCTCCGATTCAAAACATTTCTGTTGCTGACCCAGTTGAGATGGAGGCCTGCCAAGTTTCGAGCCCAAATGAGCCGATTAGCCCAATTGTTTCTGGGCCTTCCACGCCTCCGGATCTAAGCCCACTGAACTTTGGTGAACATATCCCCTCCTCTCAAGAGGCTGCGAGACAGTTTGAAGCTATGGCCGATGACATGGTGGACCGTGTGTTGACATGCACTATTTGCTCACAGAGGGGCCACTTGTCAGCGGCATGTGGAATGCGAGCGGTCTGCTCGGCTTGCTCTCGCCCAGGTCACTCTAGCCGCGACTGTAATGATTTCGCGCGCTCCAATGGATTGTTTTGAAAGCCAATTTCGGTGCACCAAAAAACGATTTTATTGGAATCTGCTGCCTCTCACGGGAACAGAGCCGGAGTTATTGGGATAGACTGTCCAGTCCCATCACCGCCGCCCCCATTGCATCTTCCCTCTCCTCACGCCAAAGAAAAACCACGAACAGCTTCTGCTCCATCCATGGAAAACTATGAGCTTGATCCTCGACGCTTTGTGCCTGTAGGCCACCACATCATCGATGGTGGCGATCATCGGCTTCCTCGCACCTTCTTCACGCCTGCTGCTCAACCGACCCGTCGTCATGAGGACTACATGGTCGCTGAAGTAATGCCGGCGCCGGACAGGCCGCTTGGCCCGATGCGTGAAGAGGTGGTTCAGTTTCTGCAAGATTCAGGTATCATGGTTCGATCTGCTCAGCCGTGGTTCCATGGGGTGGGTCTGTTTCAAGTAAGAGATCCGTCAGTTAGATATACCTTGATTCAGCATGCGCCTTTTCTGTTGGGCAATGATCGTTTTGTTAGATTTATGAAGCATGATGAGGGGGAGAATTTCAAAGGAACAAATGGTTTTCGCAAGGGCTGGTTAATGTTCATTGGGATTCCTCTGGATTACCGCACTACTGAGTTCATCTCGCAGGCTGTTGGTACTTTCGGAAAGTTTATTTCTTGGGACAGTGAGGATCCATACCTTGTCCGGACTATGGTGGAGGCTAGTTTTCCTGATACTCCGTTAGTTCCAAGAGATGTTGTTTTTGGTGATTATGCGGAATGGGGAGGTGCCCAAGTGTCCTGGAGTGCTGCATGCTATGTTCTTGGTGCTGATTTTGTAGATCAAATGCCAAATGATGAGGACCCAATGCCGCTAGATGGCAACCCCCACGCATTGCCTGGTAACTTGATTCAGGATAATTTGTCGTTTGTTCTTCCTCCGTACCCAATGTTGGGATGGAATGATGCTCCTGTTGTTCCACCTCCCCCACCTGTAAATGAGGATGTGCCTGGTTGGGGTAATGCAGTGTGGGGAGATGAAGCTGAAGATGAGCAGGTCCTGCAGCCGGTTGCGCCTGAACAGGATCAAGTTTCTATTGTGATTGACCAACCAGAGGGTTCAGTGTCTGTGGATCAACCAGAGCCAGGCATTCAGCATGTTCCTCCCCCAGATCTTCAGCAGCATCAGGTCTTTGAGGAGAATCAGCTGGCAATTGTGCCCTACCAACCTCCTGTCATTCAGTAACATGAGATATTCATTGGCATGGCGCGTATTGTCGCTGACCCTCCACTCCCTCTGGAAATGATCTGGATGAGGTCTTTCCAGAACCTCATGTTTGATTTCTCAGTTAAGGAAGTGCCCAGGTCTATCTTCTGCAAGCCGTTGGGCACATTCATTTATTCCAAGAGGACTTGGTCCATTGCTTTTGATGAGTCCAAGCAGATGTCTTGCTTGCATGCTTCTTTGCCCTTGGTTGTGGCTGACAGAAGATCTGTTGTGGTGAAGCGTCTGGTGGCCAGAGCTTTATTTGAGAACCTGCCTGCAGATTCTCCTTCTGCTTCTGAAGATGTGGCACCTGCTATTTCTGCTAATGCTGTTTCTGCTGCATCAACACATGTTTCTGCCTCTGCTGAATCAACACCTATGGTTTTCTCTGTGGAACAAACTGTAAGAAAGCAAAGAGAGAAGAAGAAGCCTCCTGTTGTTGATACGACACTGAGACGTTGCACTCGGAGCGCGGCAAAGTTAGATGGCTTCAAAAACATGGTTTTTGAGAAGCTCTCGCTTCAGCCATCAAAGAAGCGCCCACGTGCCAAGCCCATGGAGGACAAGGCCCAGCCCACTTCTGCGGATGGCGCTGAGGATGCTTCGACTGCTGCACCACCACACACTCCAATTTGAGTTCTTCAGGTGGTTGGCGCGGAGCTGGAGATCGATCCTTCTCTTCTGTCGGTGGATAAGCTTATGGCTAATCCACAGGAGGACTCGTCCACATCTTCAGCTTAATGATTATGTCAACCTATTTGTCTTCGCCTCGGGTGCCTGTTATGTGTGTTTTCTTTATGGTTGAACTGTGTCAGTCTAGGGAACTGTCATTTTGTGACTCTAAACTATTTTATCTTTTGGGTGGTATGGCATTGTATGTCATGCTATATACACTTTTCTGCTCATCGGTGGTTAATGAATTGTATCGCAACGCGTAGTTGGAAGGTTTTATGTTGGAATGTCCGTGGCTTGAATTCAGATCTTAGGCAGCGTTCTGTCAGAGAGAAAGTGACTGAAAGTCAATGTTCAGTAGTTTGTCTTCAAGAAACTAAGCTTTCCTCCTGCTCGCGGGCAACTATGAAATCCATTTGTCCTCATGGTTTTGATCAATTTTTTAAATCACCATCTAGAGGTGCCTCGGGGGGGCTTTTGACTGCTTGGCGATCGGATGTGTTCCATGGCACTCTCCTACAAGTTAAACCCTATGCTATTGTCATGCAGTTTACATCTGTTCATAACAATGAACAGTGGTTTCTGGTAAATGTTTATGGTCCTTGTTAGGGTGAGCTAAGGGATGAGTTTGTCTCATGGATATACAATTTGGATATTGATCCTGGCCAATTGTGGATGTTGATGGGGGATTTCAACTTTATCTGTTACACTGATAATAGGAATCTCCCGGGTGGTGACATCAATGATATGTTTATTTTCGATGAAACTATTGGCCATTTGGGACTACTTGAGCTCCCCTTAAAGGGAAGAAGGTTTACTTGGTGTAACATGCAGGACATGCCTCTTTTGGGGCAACTGGACTGGGTTTTTACATCTGCCAGTTGGATTAACTCATATCCCATGACACAAGTGACTCCTTTGGCAAAAACTGCGTCTGATCATGTGCCTTGTCTGGTTGACATCAGTACATCCATCCCAAGGGCACATATTTTCAGGTTTGAAAACTTTTGGGTGCATCAGGCTGGTTTCTTTGATTGTGTGCAGGAGGTTTGGAATCGTCCTTCTCATACAACTCATATTGCAGCAATTATTGTTGATAAATTAAAGGCTTTGCGGTTTGCTTTGAAGAAATGGCAGAAAGGTTTATCACATATTAAAGGGCTAATTGAGAAGTGTAACTGGGTAATTCTTTGGTTGGACAATCTGGAGGACATGAGATCTCTTTCTAGACCTAAGAGCAACTTCAGAAAAATCATCAAGCAGCACCATGAGCATCTGCTGCACATGCAATATCTTTACTGGAGGAAGAGATGTACCATCAGGTATATTAAAGTGGGAGAGGAAAGCTCCAAAAAAATTCAGGCCATGGCAACTGAAAGATACAGAAAAAATTCAATTGCTAGTCTGTTGTTGCCTGATGGATCTAGCACACATAATCATGAGGTTATGGCCAGAGAGTTCTTGATATCCTTCAAGACCAGAATGGGGACGATTCGGACAATAGTTTTGGATGAGAACATTCTTTCATTAATACCTCGGGTTCAGGGCTTGGAGGTCCTCACAAAACCTTTTGAGATTAAGGAGATTGAGCAGGTTATTGATGAAATGCCTATTGATAAGGCACCTGGACCTGATGGCTTCAATGGTCTTTTTCTAAAAAAGTGCTGGCACATAATATCTGCTGATTTTATTAAGTTGGTGCATGAGTTTCATGCTGGCACAGTGCAGTTAGAAAACCTCAATGATGCTTACATTACACTGATACCAAAGAAACAGTCGCCTGAGGGGATGGGAGACTTTAGGCCTATCTCTCTTACTAGTGTTGGCCTGAAATTCCTTACAAAACTGGCTGCTAACAGATTTCAGCAGGAGATCATCAAATGTATCCATAAAAATCAATATGGCTTCATAAAATCAAGATCAATCCAGGATTGTCTTGCCTGGACTTTTGAATATATCCATCAGTGCAACCAGTCTAAGCAGCCCATCCTCTTGCTCAAGTTGGATTTTGAAAAGGCCTTTGATTCGATACAACATGAGGCTATATTAAGGATTCTTGCTGCAAAAGGTTTTGACAGTAGATGGATTACATGGATTAGGCAGTTATTGTCATCAGGCACTTCTTCTATCTTGCTCAATGGAGTTCCTGGGAATCATTTTAAATGTAAATGTGGAGTTAAGCAAGGGGATCCAATCTCTCCCATGCTCTTTGTTATTGCTTCTGACCTTTTGCAGACTTTGATCAATAACCTTCTTCAGCAGGGTTTGATAAGTAGGCCTCTGCCAACTCATGATCCTGATTTTCCAGTGGTACAATATGCTGATGACACACTGTTATTCTTAAAGGCTGACAGGGATCATTTGGGGGCACTGAAATCAGTGTTATATTCTTTTTCAGAGGCAACTGGTCTTTAGATTAACTTTCATAAATCTTCCATGTATCCCATTAATGTGATTGACCAGGATGCTATTGATCTTGCTGCTTTCTTTGGATGTAAGTTAGGCAAAATGCCCTTCACATATCTAGGTCTGCCTGTTGGGACTACCAGGCCTAAGATTGTGGATCTTCTTCCATTAGTGGATTGTATGGAGAGAAGATTGACAGCAAGTTCTTGGTTTTTGCCTCAGGGGAGCAGGTTGCAATTAGTAAATTCTGTCATTTCCTCTTTGCCTATATTCTTCCTTTGTACCCTGTCAATCCCTCAGGGTATTTTGAAGCAGTTGGAAAGGATTCAAAGGTAGTGTTTATGGAGGAAATATGGTCAGGAGAAGGGCCATTCTCTGGCAGCTTGGCCTCTTGTTTGCAGGCCCAAAACAAAGGGGGGACTTGGAATCTTAAATCTGGGTTTGCAAAATCAAGCTCTGCTTCTGAAATTTCTGAATAAATTTTACAATAAAATGGATGTGCCTTGGGTTCAGTTAATTGGGGATTCTTATTATTTTGAACGAATTCCACATGATACTACCCTTTGTGGCTCTTTTTGGTGGAGGGATGTCTGCAAGTTGATGGATAATTTTAGAGCAGTTACTGTGGTTGATGTTCATAGTGGAGGTACTGTGTTATTCTGGTCTGACTATTGGCAAATTGGAAGCAGCCATGTCCCTCTTCAAGATCGATTTCCTAGACTATATTATTTTTGCCTCCACAAAAACCTTTCAGTCAAGGAAGTCTTTCAGGCTGGTAGCTTGCAAGATCTCTTTTACTTGTCACTCTCTGAACAAGCTTTTCAAGAATTACAGCAGCTTTCGACCCTAATGGGGTCTTTCCATTTGGATACTAGCTGTCATGACACTTGGGGATGGAGGCATGGAAAGAAGTCATCTTATACTGCAAAAAAGTTTTATGATTTTGCCTATCAGCCAATGGTAGCAAACCCCATTTTGAGGTGGATATGGAAGAGCTGCTATACTATGTCGATCAAGATGTTTGCTTGGCTAGTTATAATGGACAGGGTTAACACCAAGGACATGATTCAGAGAAGGCAATGGAAGATTAATGAGGGTCCACAATGTGTTCTATGTCCAACGGGGATCTTGGAGGACAGAAACCACCTTTTTTCCAGTGCAATTTTAGTGCTCGCGTCTGGATCTATCTGCAAATTGTCTGGAAAGACAGTGAGGACATGGTGGAGATTGCCTACCATGCTAGAAAGGAGTTCAACAAACCTTTCTTTGCGGAGGTGGTTTTTACTACCTGGTGGAATATTTGGAAGGTTAGAAATGATAGAGCTTTTAGGAACATCAAGCCTTCCTTCAGAGCATGGAGATATGGATTCATTCATGATCTCACTCTGCTTTCTCATAGAATCAAACAGAAGCATAAAGAGGCCTTACTTAAATGGATTGATTTCCTTCCTCCTTGAGGGGAGATGCTTTTGTTCTCTTTTTGTATATTTGTATTTATTAGGACTAGTCAACCTGTACAGCCTTCTTTTGCTGTTTTTTTTCATTTTTCCTCATCTTGAGGATACTTTGTATTAGTTCTATTTTTACTTTGCTTTAATAAAATGCTGTGGGGTGCAAGCCCTGCAGTCTTCAAGGTCAAAAAAAATAACCTAGATCGGAAGTTCCTCCGCCGCAAGCCTCTGTAGCCACGAGAAATCAATCTAGGCCCTCTTCGGCACCCTGCCGGAGGGGGCCATCATCACCGAAGGATATGGAGGAGGATCTCGGAGGGGCCCTCATCGCCATGAAGGCCAAGGACCAGAGGGGGAAAGCATGGAGGAGGAAGCACAAGGGGGGAGAACCTCTCCTCCTCTCTCTTGGTGGCACCGGAGTGCCATCGGGAGGGGAATCATCGCCGCGGTGATTGTCTTCATCAACATAACCATCATCATCACCATCCTCATCTCCTTTACGCGGTCCATTCTCCCACACCCCGCTGTAATCCCTACTTGAACATGGTGCTTTATGCCACATATTATGATCCAATGATGTGTTGCCATCCTACGATGTTTTGAGTAGATATCTTTTGTCCTTGGGTTGATTGATGGTCTAGATTGGTACGAGTTGTATGTTTTATTTTCGTGCTGTCCTATGGTGCCCTCCGTCTCGCGCAAGCATGAGGGATTCCCGCTGTAGGGTGTTGCAATACGTTCATGATTCGCTTATAGTGGGTTGCGTGAGTGACTGAAACACAAACCCGAGTAAGGGGGTTGTTGCGTATGGGGTAAAGGGGCACTACTAGGGAAAAGCCTATACACAGAATCTTATCAGCAGCGCGCTTCAAAATAACTCGCTGTTGCTAACTAGCAGTAGCGCGGGCAGACGAAACACGCTGCTGAGACAAATATAGCAGTAGCGCGTCCTCCCAAAGACGCGCTGCTGCTATAATTCCTATGAGGCCGCCGCAAGGCTAGTTATAGCAGCAACGCGTTATAGTGATGCGCGCTACTACTACGTAGCATAGTAGCAGCACATTTCTCAGATAAGCGCTACTCCTAAGTTTCCTACAAAAATTTAGTCCCACTTCGCTCCGTGAAGAGAGTTTCTACCACCTTAAATATGTTACTTCTCAAACTTTGACAAGCACTTGATCTTCATTGAACTCTATGTGTAGAATTTGTGGCTGCAATATGAGTCTTCACCTGTTCCTAAACTGGTGAGGACTCATATTGACAAATCAGATTGTACACAAAAAGATCGTTGATGATGAATGTATTTTTGATATTGAACAAAGTCTATTTTTACATGCTGACACATAGCAGTAGCGCTTTATTGTGAAAGGCGCTGCTGCAAGATAGCTTAGCAGTATCGTCTTTTCCTGAAGAGCGCTACTGCTAAGCCATTCATCTCCCCATCTCCTCCATTCCGATCCACTCACACACACAGCCACTCAATCCTCTCCGATCCATCTGCGCCGCGCGCCCCCGTCGCCCCTCCTCCGTTTGCACCACGCGCCGTCACCTCCTCCTCCTTGCTGGACTCGGTACCGGCCTCCTCCTCCGTCCTCCCTCTCCACTCGCTGCTGGCTGGCCCCTCCTCGCTCCGCCTTCCTCCCCCGTCCTCCCTCAACTGGCCGCGCCGGCCGGCCCCTCCTCGCTCCGCCTTCCTCCTCCGTCCTCCCTAAATTGGCCGCGTCGGCCAGCCCCTCCTCGCTCCGCCTTCCTCCTCCATCCTACTCTCTTCTCCCTCCTCGAGTCGCCCCTCCTTCTCCCTCCTGCTCATATGCAACATTTTGATTTAGTTGATATAATTTAGTTGACTTAGTAGGCTAGTTGATTTAGTTGACTTAGAACATTTTGATTTAGTTGATTTAGTAGGCTAATTCATTTAGTTAATTTAGTTGACTTAGAACATTTTGATTTAGTTGATTTAGTAGGCTAGTTGATTTAGTTGACTTAGAACATTTTGATTTAGTTGATTTAGTAGGCTAGTTGATTTAGTTGACTTAGAACATTTTGATTTAGTTGATTTAGTAGGCTAATTCATTTAGTTAATTTAGTTGACTTAGAACATTTTGATTTAGTTGATTTAGTACGCTAGTTGATTTAGTTCACTTAGAACATTTTGATTTAGTTGATTTAGTAGGCTAGTTGATTTAGTTGACTTAGAACATTTTAATTTAGTTGATTTAGTAGGCTAGTTGATTTAGTTCACTTAGAACATTTTGATTTAGTTGATCGTTAATCCTTTGCTCATATTGCTTTAGGAAGAATGGCGCCACCACCACCACCACTATGTCAACTTTGCAAGTCAAGATGCGCCGGCAGCCTTGCAACTGGCAAGCTGTTCGGCATCTACTTCCAGCCGAGTTTTCGTCATGCGGCGGTAAGAAATTAGATGAAATGTAATAACTATTATATTTTTAGTGTTGGCATTACTGCATTGTGTCATTTTGCTTATTTTACACAGATCGTCCCATGCAATGTGAGGTTGAAATTCAACAAGCTGACAGGAGACACTGTGACATTTGAGGCTCCAGGGGGGGCGTACACTATGGAGGTCGAGAAAGGACGCAATATGTTGCAGATTGGAGGAGATGGATGGGCCCGTTTTGTCGCTCGCATGCATCTTACTAGTGGTGAGTTGATCAGCTTCAACTTCCGAGCAGAAAGACCCAAGCTAGCTGTCATTTATCTCAACCTGGTGGAAGATGATGAAGATGACGAAGATGATGAAGATGATGAAGATAATGAGGACCCACTCGATGAAGTTGATGAGGACCCACTTCATCAAGCCATCGTAGCTCAAAGAACAAGGCTGAGTGAGGAGGAGGTGTCCAACCTGTGGGACATAATTCCGCCACGTGCTGACTTTGTCGGGGTGCCATTCGTGACCCGCTTGACAAATACCATGGTTGATCGACATGATATGGTATGTTATACTTACAAATGTAAATTAATAGTGTGAATTACTTAGTGTACAGTCCAATGATATGGTATGTTGTGTGGAATCTAGTCGATGATATATATGTTTTAGTGTAGAGTTCGATCACATGCTTATTAATTGATATGTTTTTCTTATTCAGAAATTGGCAAAGAGCATATCTGTGAGTTATGGTATCGAGCCTGATGAAGAAGGCTCAGCTGGACTACGCCTTACTGCAAGGGGCTCCGTCACAACCTATACTTACCGCGTGGACACGGACGGTCGCACACACTTAAACTCGGTTGGGTGGAAGAAATTCCTCGATGGCAAGAATCTTCGTGTTGGACAGGCCATCCTAATTACTATCAGGAACACCAACCGCCCAGGCTTGAGGATGATGATTGTCTTCGATATCATCTAGAACTACATATGTATGTGTGGCTAGCTATATCATCTAGAACTACATATGTGTGTGTGGCTATATCATCTAGAATTACATATGTGTGTGTGGCTATATCATCTAGAACTACATATGATGATCGTCGTCGGTATCATCTAGAACTACATATGATGATGGCCGTTGATATGACCTTGTACTGCTTGAGGATGCATGTTGGCTATGCATGAAATTGTTATCTAGTACTCCATTCATTCCAAATTACTCGTCGTGGTTTGAACTAAAACCACGACGAGTAATTTGGAACGAAGGGAGTACTACCGTACCTAGTAATGGTTTATGAATTTGATATCTAGTAGCAGTACCTAGTATCTAGTATCTGAAAGGAGAACTGAAAGGGAATGGGGCAGTGGGAAAATGATGAAAGATATAGCAGTAGCGAGGGATGACGAAATCGCTACAACTAGTTAATAGTAGCGCGTTCACAAAAAGCGCAGCTGATATCGTCAACAGTAGTAGCGCGGGTTAGGGCCGCGCTACTACTATGAGTTAGCTGTAGCGCCTTATTAGTAGCAAGGCCACCCGCGCTGCTGCTAGCCTAAAAACCCGCGCTGCTGCTAGCCTTTTCCCTAGTAGTGGGGACTTGATGCTTTAATGCTATGGTTGGGTTTTACCTTAATGATATTTAGTAGTTGCGAATGCTTGCTAGAGTTCCAATCATAAGTGCATGCGATCCAAGTAGAGAAAGTATGTTAGCTTATGCCTCTCCCTCATATGAAATTGCAATGACGACTACCGATCTTGTTAACAATTGCCTAGGACAATTCCGCACACCGATCCACCATTATTCCACACTCGCTATTTATAATATTTAGTAATATATTCTAAATTTATGATAACAGCACCTACTTTCATATTTTAGCTCTCCGATATCATGCAAAGTTATCCTCTTTATACCCACAACACAACTTATTTCTTGTTTCTAGTTGGAAGCAAACGTTCAGTGCATGTACAGTCGTATCAGTGGCAGATAGGGCTTGAGAGAATATTGATCTTACCTTTAGCTCCTTGTGGGTTCAACACTCCATACTTATCACTTCCACCTTTGGGAATTGCTATGATGATTCCCTGCACTTGGGGATTATCAAGCTCTTTTCTGGCGCCGTTGCCGGGGAGCAATAGCGTGGGGTTGATATTCTCGTGTGTGCTTGTTTGCTTTCTTCACTAAGTAGATTTTGTTTTTCCTTTTTGTTTCAGTTTAGTTGTGGGTGAAACATACAATTTTTTTAAAAGAATGAAAATACCAAAAAATATTTACTTGCCTCTCATGCCTAAAAAAAGTTTTTCAAAAAGAGAAGTGATTGGAAAGTTATGCATTGAAGAAGTGAGGGTCGACCTTGAGCACTTGTGTTCATGCTCATGGAAACAATGTAGAATTTTTCATGGAAGTTTCTCTGTAAATAATTATCCCCTTGTATATATCCATTGTATTATAAAAATAATGTGCCAAGCTTTGGTTTTAGTATGATAAGATTGCTTGCTTACTATGTGCAGAACAAAAACAGAAACTTTGGCTGTAGTGCATGAATTTACATTTTTTTTACTGGAAAGTCAAATGGGTCTGAAACTTTTTGCAAATTAATTCTGTACAAAATTTTCAAATTTTCAAATTTATTTCATAATTTTTGAAGTTACAGAAGTTTACTAAACTTCCAGATTACTACAGACTGTCCTGTTCTTGACAGATTCAGTTTTTCGTGTGTTGTTTGCTTATTTTGATGCATCTATGGCTAGTATGTAAGGGTATGAACCATAGAGAAGTTGGAATACAGTAGGTTTAACACCAATATAGATAAATAATAAGTTAATTACAGTACCTTAAGGTGGTAGTTTTCTTTATTACACTAACGGATCTCACAAAGTTTTTGTTTAAGTTTTTGTGGATGAAGTGTTTGAAGAACGAGGAGTTACCGATGTGAGAAGAATAAAGAGAGACAATAGTTCAAGCTTGGGGATGCTCAAGGCACCCCAAGTAAAGATTTTAAAAGGTTACTCAAGCATCTAAGCTTGGGGATGCCCCGGTTGGCGTCCCATCTTTCTTCTTCGACAGATATCGGTATACCTCGATTTTTGTTTTGTTCACATGATTTGGGTCCTTTGTGTTTTTCTTTTTCTTTAAGAATCATGCTAGTATGAGATAGCTCTCCATTGATTTATAGAATACTTCATTTGCTTCACTTATATCTTTTAAGTATGATCTTATAGAATTTCTCTTTGTGCTTCACTTAAATCGTTTGAGTATGGTTTTATAGAATGCTTCGTGCGCTTCACATATATTTTGAGCTTGGATATTGGGTAGTCTATATTAATTGTAGAATGCTCCAGGAACTTCACTTATATATTTTGGGAGTATGAATAATACTATAATTTAAAGTGGGTTCGGAAGAGTGTTAACTTTAGGAATTAGTGATCCCACTATCTTGGAGGGTGTTGAATCTTCTTACGATATTTATGAAAATGGATTTGGAAGAGTGTCAACTTTAGTTAGTATTCCACTATTTCGAAGAGGTTCCAATTGAGTATGAGAACAAAGTTGTTATCCATGATGCTACTGAAAACTATTATGAGGGAGGAATATATGCTTGTAGGAGTTGCAATAATATCAAGTTTCCTCTCTATGTGCGTAAAGTTTTGAAGTTAAACTTGTTTTGCCTTCCTATGCTAGTTGATTCTTGTTCCTATAAATTGTGTGCTCACAAAATCCCTGGGCATAAGAAGTGGGTTAGATTTAAATGTGCTAGTCATATTCTTCATGATGCTCTTTTTATGTTTCAACTGTTATCTTTTATGTGAGCATCATTGAAATCATCATGCCTAGCTAAAAGGCATTAAAGAAAAACACTTGTTGGGAGACAACCCAATATTTATCCTTACTGTTTTTGCGTGTCTGCATGATTAAGCTACTGTAGTAATCATGTTTTATAGCTTTTGTTTCAATAAAGTGCCAAGTAAGACCTTTGGGAAGACTTGGGTGAGAGTTAATGTGATCTTGCTGTAAAAAACAGAAACTTTGCGCTCACGAGATTAGCTGTCATTTTTTACAGAAGAGTGATTTTGAGTTGATTATTTTTGCAGAAGATTATTAGACAAATTCCTCACGTCCACCAATTTATTTCATAATTGTTGGACTAGCAGAAGTATGGTTATTGTTCAGATCATTACCGACTGTTCTGTTTCTTACATGTTCTGTTTTCATTGCATAGTTTGCTTGTTTTCTAGTTTCTATGGCTTATATTTATCAATATAAATTGTAGAAATGATATGGTACAGTAGGAATTATGTGAAAACAATTATGAACCTTGTCTTTTACAGTACCAAAGTGCATGGTTTACTCCTTATCATACTAACCTATCTCACGAAGTTCCATTAAGTTTTGTGTGGTTGAAGTTTTCAAGTTTTGGGTGAGATATCAATAGGAGGAGAATAAGGAGTGGGAAGACCCTAAGCTTGGGGATGCCCAAGGCACCCCAAGGTAATATTCAAGGAAGACTCAAGCGCCTAAGCTTGGGGATGCCCCGGAAGGCATCCCCTCTTTCGTCTTCAAAACTATCGGTATACCTTACTTGGAGCTATATTTTTATTCATCACATGATATGTGTTTTGCTTGGAGCGTATTTTCAATTTTACTTGCTATTCGAATAAAGTCATTGGATCTGAAATATTGAATAAAAAGGGAACCCTCCCATGGCTAGTTAATTGTTTGACTACTCAGTGTCCCTCACTCATATCCTTTGGAGTAGTTTGTCATTTACTCATGTGCTTCATGTATATCCTATAAGTAAATGGGGGAATGAATTGAATGTCATAAATCTGAATTTCTATATGTTTCATATGCTTATAACATGGATAGTAATGACTTCTCATACAAAGAGTATGAGGCATAAAAGTTGTTGAGAGTTGGAAAACGTAGTTTTGGTCATCGTTGCAATTAATAGGAAGTAATAAGGAAAGAGAGGTTCACATACAATATATTATCTTGGACATCTTTTATGATTGGGAGCACTCATTAAGTATGACATGCTAAAAGAGTTGACGCTGGACAAGGAAGACAACGTAATGGTTTATGTTTTCTCGCATCTCAGTTAAAGTATATTATCATTGACCTTTCAAATATGTTGAGCTTGCCTTTCCCACTCATGCTAGCCAAATTCCTTGCACCAAGTAGAGATACTACTTGTGCTTCCAAATATCCTTAAACCTAGTTTTGCCATGAGAGTCCACCATACCTACCTATGGATTGAGCAAGATCCTTCAAGTAAGTTGTCATGTTGTAGGCAATAAAAATTGCTATCTCAATATGTATGACTTATTAGTGCAGAGAAAATAAGCTTTGTACGATCTTGTTGTGGAAGCAATAAAAGCGACGGACTGCATAATAAAGGTCCACATACAAGGGGCAATATAAAGTGACGTTCTTTTGCATTAAGATTTTATGCATCCAACCCTAAACGCACATGACAACCTCTGCTTCCCTCTGCGAAGGGCCTATCTTTTACTTTATATTTGAGTCAAGGTGATCCTCACCTTTCCCTTTTTCATTGTATCCTTTGGCAAGCTCCTTGTGTTTGAAAGATCATGATATATATATCCAATTGGATGTAAGTTAGCATGAGCTATTATTGTTGACATCACCTAAAGGTGAATACGTTGGGAGGCAACACAATAAGCCCCTATCTTTCTCAGTGTCCGGCTGAAACTCCATAACCACAAGTATTGCGTGAGTGTTAGCAATTGTAGAATACTATATGATAGTTGAGTATGTGGACTTGCTGAAAAGCTCTATTCTTGACTCTTTTTGATGTTATGATAAATTGCAATTGCTTCAATGACTGAGATTATAGTTTGTTAGTTCTCAATGAAGTTTCTGAACCATACTTGACATTGTGAGTAGATTGGTACTTGATCATGAAAAGTTTTATGCGATAAGCTACTATTATGACACATAATGATGCTAGAAAAGGTGATTGAAATTATCTTTGATCAAACTTGTGCACCTGCTAGCATTCACACTTCATAAATTATTTCTTTTATCATTTACCTACTCGAGGACGAGCAGGAATTAAGCTTCGGGATGCTGATACGTCTCCAACGTATCAATAATTTATGAAGTATTCATGCTATTATATTATCCATCTATGATGTTTTATATGCATTTATATGTCATTTGATATGATTTTTGGGACTAACCTATTAACCTAGAGCCCAGTGCCAGTTTCTGTTTTCTCCTTGTTTTTGAGTTTTGCAGAAAAGGAATACCAAACGGAGTCCAATTGATGTGCCAATTTTTGAGGATTTTTTATGGACCAAAAGAAGACCACGGAGCATCGGAGTTGGGCCACAAGAGTCCCGGGCTGCCCACGAGAGTGGGGGCGCGCCCACCCCCTAGGGCGCGCCCCCTATCTCGTGGATAGCTCGGAGACCCTCCTGACGTGAAACCAGCGCCAAAAATTCCTATAAATACAGAAACCTTCGAGAAATAGCCTAGATCAGAAGTTCCGCTGCCGCAAGCCTCTGTAGCAATGAGAAATCAATCTAGGCCCTCTCCGGCACCCTGCCGGAGGTGGCCATCATCATTGGAGGCTATGGAGGAGGATCTTGGAGGGTCCCTCATCACCATGAAGACCAAGGACCAGAGGGGGAAAGCCATGGAGGAGGAAGAACAAGGGGGAGAACATCTCCTCCTCTCTCTTGGTGGCACCGGAGTGCCATCGAGAGGGGAATCATCACCCCGGTGATCGTCTTCATCAACATCACCATCATCATCACCATCCTCATCTCCTTTACGCGGTCCATTCTCCCGCACCCCGCTGTAATCCCTACTTGAACATGGTGCTTTATGCCACATATTATGATCCAATGATGTTTTGCCATCCTATGATGTTTTGAGTAGATATCTTTTGTCCTTGGGTTGATTGATGGTCTAGATTGGTACGAGTTCTATGTTTTATTTTGGTGTTGTCCTATGGTGCCCTCCGTGTCGCGCAAGCGTGAGGGATTCCCACTGTAGGGTGTTGCAATACGTTCATGATTCTCTTATAGTGGGTTGCGTGAGTGACTGAAACACAAACCTGAGTAAGGGGGTTATTGCGTATGGGGTAAAGGGGACTTGATGATTTAATGCTATGGTTGGGTTTTACCTCAATGATCTTTAGTAGTTGTGGATGCTTGCTAGAGTTCCAATGATAAGTGCATGCGATCCATGTAGAGAAAGTATGTTAGCTTATGCCTCTCCCTCATATGAAATTGCAATGACGACTACCAATCTTGTTAACAATTGCCTAGGACAATTCCGCACACCGATCCACCATTATTCCACACTCGCCATTTATAATATTTAGTAATAAATTCTAACTTTATGATAACAGCACCTACTTTCATATTTTAGCTCTCCGATATCATGCAAAGTTATCCTCTTTATACCTACAACACAGTTTTATTTCTTGTTTCTAGTTGGAAGCAAACGTTCAGTGCACATAGAGTCGTATCAGTGGCAGATAGGGCTTGAGAGAATATTGATCTTACCTTTAGCTCCTTGTGGGTTCGACACTCCATACTTATCACTTCCACCTTTGTCCATTGCTACGATGATTCCCTGCACTTGGGGATTATCATGCGGCACCCCCCTCCATAGTTTACACCTCCGGTCATATTCACGTAGTGCTTAGGCGAAGCCCCACATGGATCACTTGATCATCACCGACACCATGCCATCGTGCTGATGCAACTCTCCCTCGACACTTTGCTGGATCAAGAGTTCGAGGTACGTCGTCGAGCTGAATGTGTGTAGAAGTCGGAGGTGCCGTACGTTCCGTGCTTGATCGGTCGGAACGAGAAGAAGTTCGACTACATCAACCGCGTTGTCAAACACTTCCGCTTTCGCTCTATGAGGGTACGTGGACACACTCTCCCCCTCTTGTTGATATGCATCTCCTAGATAGATCTTGCGTGATCGTAGGAAATTTTTTGATATTGCAAGCTACGTTTATGATATGCATGAGTAGAACACAAAGAGTTGTGGGCGGTGATCGTCATACTGCTTACCACCAATGTCTTATTTTGATTTGGTTGTATTGTTGGAAGAAGCGGCCCAGACCAACCTTACATGACCACGTTCATGAGACCGGTTCCACAGGCAGACATGCAACTAGTTTTGCATAAAGGCGGCTGGCGGGTGTTTGTTTCTCCAAGTTTAGTTGAATCGAATTTGACTGCGGCCGGTCCTTGCTGAAGGTTAAAACAACAAACTTGATAAATCAGCGTTGTGGTTTTGTGTCGTAGGTAAGAACGATTCTTAGTAGAAGCCCGTAGCAGCCACGTATAACTTGCAACAACAAAGTAGAGGACGTGTAACTTGTTTTTGCAGGGCATGTTGTGATGTGATATACGTTGTTGTATGAGATGATTATGTTTTGTAAAAGATATTGGCAACTGGCAGGAGCCTTATGGTTGTCGTTTTATTGTATGAAATGGAAACACTATGTAATTGCTTTACTTTATCACTAAGCGGGAGTGATAGTTGTAGAAACAATAGTTGGTGAGACGACTACGACGCTGTGATGGAGATCAAGCTGTCGAGCCGGTGATGATGGAGATCATGACGTTTCTTTAGAGATGGAGATCAAAAGCACAAGATGATGATGGCCATATCATGTCAATATTTTGATTGCATGTGATGTTTGTCTTTATGCATCTTATTTTGCTTAGTACAGTGGTAGCATTATAAGATGATCCCTTAACTAAATTTCAAGGTATAAGTGTTATCCCCGAGTATGCACCGTTGCGAAAGTTCTTCGTACTGAGAAACCACGTGATGATCGGGTGTGATAGGCACTACGTTCACATACAACGGGTGCAAGCCAGTTTTGCACATGCGGAATACTCGGGTTAAATTTGACGAACCTAGCATGTACAAGCATGGCCTCAGAACACTGGAGACCGAAAGGTCGAACATGAATCATATAGTAGATATGATCAACATAGAGATGTTCACCATTGATGACTACTCCATCTCACGTGATGATCGGACATGGCTTAGTTGATTTGGTTCACGTATCATTTAGATGACTTGAGGGATGTCTATCTAAGTGGGAGTTCTTAAGTCATTTGATTAATTGAACTTAATTTATCATGAACTTAGTCCTGATAGTATTTGCATATCTATTTTGTAGATCAATAGCTCGTGTTGTAGGTCCCCTACGTTTTTGATATGTTCCTAGATAAAACTAAGTTCAAAGATGATAGTAGGAATGATGCGGACTGGGTCCATGATATGAGGATTATCCTCATTGCTGCACAAAAGATTATGACCTTGATGCACCGCTAGGTGACAGACCTATCGCAGGAGCAGATGCAGACATTATGAACGTTTGGCAAGCTCTATATGATGACTACTTGATAGTTTAGTGCGCCATCCTTTACGGCTTAGAATCGGGGCTTCAAAGACGTTTTGAGCACCATGGAGCATATCAGATGTTCCAAGAACTGAAATTGGTATTTCAGACTCATGCCCGTGTTTAGAGGTATGAGACCTCTGACAAGTACTTTGCCTACAAGATGGTGGAGAATAGCTCAGCCAGTGAGCATGAGCTCAGAATGTCTGGGTACTACGATCGCTTGAATCAAGCGGGAGTTAATCTTCTAGATGAAATAGTGATTGATAGAGTTCTCTAGTCACTATCACCAAGCTACTAGAACTTCGTGATGAACTATAATATGCAAGGGATGACAAAAATGATTCCCGAGCTTTTCGCGATGCTGAAATCGGCGAAGGTAGGAATCGAGAAGGAGCATCAAGTGTTGATGGTTAACAAGACCACTAGTTTCAAGAAAAAGGGCAAGGGAAAGAAAGGGAACTTCAAGAAGAATGGCAAGCAAGTTGTCATTCCCGTGAAGAAGCCCAAAGCTGGACCTAAGCCTGAAATTGAGTGCTTCTACTGCAAAGGAAATAGTCACTGGAAGCGGAACTAACCCAAATATTTGGCGGATAAGAAGGATGGCAAAGTGAACAAATGTATATTTGATATACATGTTACTAATGTGTACCTTACTAGCTCATAGTAGCCCCTGGGTATTTGATACATGTTCGGTTACTAAGATTAGTAACTCAAAACAGGAGTTGTGGAATAAATGGAGACTAGTTGGAGCTGAAGTGACGATGAGTGTTGGAAGTGGTTCCAAGATTGATATGATCATCATCCCACACCCCCTATATTTTCGGGATTAGTGTTTAACCTAAATAAATGTTATTTGGTGTTTGCGTTGAGCATGAACAAGATAGGATCGTGTTTATTGCAATACGGTTATTCATTTAAGACAGAGAATAATTGTTATTCTATTTACATGAATAAAACCTTCTATGGTCATACACCCAATGTTAATGGTTTATTGAATTTCGATCGTAGTGATACACATATTCATAATATTGATGCCAAAAGATGCAAAGTTGATAATGATACTGCAACATACTTGTGGCACTGCCGTTTAGGTCATATTGGTGTAAAGCGCATGAAGAAACTCGATGTTGATGGGCTTTTGGAATCACTTGATTATGAATCATTTGATACTTGCGAACCATACCTCATGGGCAAGATGGCTAAAACTCCATTCTCCAGAACAATGGAGCGAGCCAATGACTTATTGGAAATGATACATACCGATGTATGCGGTCCGATGAGCGTTGAGGCACGCGGCAGGTATCATTATTTTCTGACCTTCACAGATGATTTGGGCAGATATGAGTATATCTACTTAATGAAACACAAGTCTGAAACATTTGAAAAGTTCAAAGAATTTCAGAGTAAAGTGGAGAATCATCATAACAAGAAAATAAAAGTTTCTACGATCTGATCGCGGAGGTGAATATTTGAGTTATGAGTTTGGCCTTCATTTAAAACAATGTGGAATAGTTTCACAACTCATGCCACCTGGAACACCACAACATAATGGTGTGTCTGAACGTCGTAACCATACTTTATTTGATATGATGTGATCTATGATGTCTCTTACCGATTTACCACTATTGTTTTGTGGTTATGCATTAGAGACAACTGCATTCACGGTAAATAGGGCACCGTCTAAATCCATTAAGACGACACCGTATGAACTGTGGTTTGGCAATAAACATAAGTTGTCGTTTCTTAAAGTTTGGGGTTGCGACACTTATGTCAAAAGGCTTCAGCCTGATAAGCTCGAACCCAAATCATTGAAGTGGGTCTTCATAGGATACCCTAAGGAAACAATTGGGTACACCTTCTACCACAGATCCAAAGGCAAGATCTTTGTTGCCAAGAATGGAACCTTTCTAGAGAAGGAGTTTCTCTCGAAAGAAGTGAGTGGGAGGAAAGTAGAACTTGACGAGGTAATTGTACCTTCTCTCAATTTGGAAAGTAGCTCATCAAAGAAATTCGTTCTCATGATGCCTACACCAACTAGAGAGGAAGCTAATGATGATGATCATGAAACTTCAGATCAAGTTACTACAGAACCTCGTAGGTCAACCGGAACACAATCCACACCAGAGTGGTGCGGTGATCCTATCCTGGAAGTCATGTTATTAGAACAAGGCGAACCTACGAACTATGAAGAAGCTATGATGAGCCCAAATTCCGACAGATGGCTTGAGGCCATGAAATCTAAGATAGGATCCATATATGAGAACAAAGTGTGGACTTTGGTGGACTTGCTCAATGATCGGCAATATATAGAGAATAATTGGATCTTCAAGAAGAAGACTGACGCTAATGGTAATGTTACTATATGCAAAGCTCGACTTATCGCAAAAGGTTTTTTTGACAAGTTCAATGGGTTGACTATGATGAGATTTTCTCAACCGCAGCGAAGCTTAAGTCCATCTGAATCATGTTAGCAATTGCCACATTTTATGAAATATGGCAAATGGATGTCAAAACTGCATTCCTTAAATGGATATCTCTAAGAAGAGTTGTATATGATGCAACCAAAAGGTTTTCTCGATCCTAAAGGTACTAACAAAGTGTGCAAGCACCATCAATCCATCTATGGACTGGTGCAAGCATCTCGGGGTTGGAATATATGATTTGATGAGGTGATCAAAGCATATGGTTCTATACAGACTTAC
The DNA here is from genome assembly GCF_018294505.1 of Triticum aestivum. Classification (NCBI taxonomy): domain Eukaryota; kingdom Viridiplantae; phylum Streptophyta; class Magnoliopsida; order Poales; family Poaceae; genus Triticum; species Triticum aestivum. Next base: position 223,729,632 of record NC_057810.1, on the reverse strand, counting down.
GGTGAAACCTGCATTTACAAGAAAGTGAGTGGGAGCTCTATAGCATTTCTAATATTATATGTGGATGACATATTGTTGATTGGAAATGATGTAAATTTTTTGGATAGCATAAAAGGATACTTGAATAAAACTTTTTCAATCAAAGACCTCGGTGAAGCTACTTACTGATACGTCTCTATCGTATCTATAATTTTTGATTGTTCCATGCCAATGTTCTACAACTTTCATATACTTTTGGCAACTTTTTATACTACTTTTGGGACTAACATATTGATCCAGTGCCAGTTCCTGTTTGTTGCATGTTTTATGTTTCGCAGAAACCCAATATCAAATAGAGTCCAAACGGGATAAAAACGGACGGAGATCATTTTTGGAATATTTATGATTTTTGGGAAGAAAAACCAATGCGAGATGGTGCCCGAGGGGTCACGAGGCAGGGGGCGCGCCCAAGGGGGCAGGCGCACCCCTGACCCTCGTGGGCACCCCGTAAGGTGGTTGAGGCTCTTCTTTTGACGCAAGAAACTAATTTTCGGAGAAAAATATGGGCGAAGGTTTCAACCCAATCGGAGTTATGGATCTCCGGATATAAAAGAAATGGTGAAATGGCAGAATCTAAGAGCACAGAAATAGAGAGAGATAGAGAGACAAATCCAATATCGGAGGGGCTCTCTCCCTTCCTATGCCATGGAGGCCATGGACCAGAGGCGAAACCCTTCTCCCATCTAGGGAGAAGGTCAAGGAAGAAGAAGAAGAAGGGGGGCTCCCTCCCCCTCGCTTCCGGTCGCGCCGGAACGCCGCCGGGGGCCATCATCATCACCGTGATCTACACCAACACCGCCATCATCTTCACCAACATCTCCATCACCTTCCCCCATGTATATTCAGCGGTCCACTCTCCCGCAACCCACTGTACCCTCTACTTGAACATGGTGTTTTATGCTTCATATTATTTTCCAATGATGTGTTGTCATCCTATGATGTCTGAGTAGATTTTCGTTGTCCTATCGATGATTTTTGAATTTCTATGATTGGTTTAATTTGCTTGTGGTTATGTTGTTGTCCTATTGTGCCCTCCGTTCATGCAAGCGTGAGGGATTCCTGCTGTAGGGTGTTGCAATATGTTCATGCTTCGCTTATAGTGGGTTGCTTGAGTGACAAAAGCATATAAACCCGAGTAAGGGGGTTGTGGCGTATGGGATAAAGGGGACTTGGCGCTTTAATGCTATGGTTGGGTTTTACCTTAATGATCTTTAGTAGTTGCGGATGCTTGCTAGAGTTCCAATCATAAGTGCATATGATCCAAGAAGAGAAAGTATGTTAGCTTATGCCTCTCCCACATAAAACTTGCTATCGATCTAGTAAAGTAGTCAATTGCTTAGGGACAATTTCACAACTCCTACCACCACTTTTCCGCACTCGCTATATTTACTTTATTGCTTCTTTATCTAAACAGCCCCTAGTTTGTATTTACGTGCTCTTTATTATCTTGCAAACCTATCCAACAACACCTACAAAGTCCTTCTAGTTTCATACTTGTTCTAGGTAAAGCGAACGTCAAGTGTGCATAGAGTTGTATCGGTGGTCGATAGAACTTGAGGGAATATTTGTTCTACCTTTAGCTCCTCGTTGGGTTCGACACTCTTATTTATCGAAAGAGGCTACAATTGATCCCCTATACTTGTGGGTTTTGAAGACCTTTTTCTGGCGCTGTTGCCGGGGAGTCATAGCGTGGGGTGAATATTCTCGTGTGTGCTTGTTTGCTTTACCACTAAGTAATTTTTATTTGTTGTTTTTAGTTGTTCTCTATCTTTAGTTATGGATATGGAACACGAAATACCAAACAAATTAGGTGTACTTGCTACTCATGGAGATGGGGAACCTCCTAAAACCCTCGATGTTGGTTATGTGAAAGAAGTTATGTACTACTTTGATAATCCTGACAAAACCCCATTCAATTATGTTTTGGGAGACACGTTGGATCAACGTGAATACTTTAGGGATTATCGCTTGACACAAAAAGGGAAACTATTATGGGATCAAATTTATATGTTGCGTTGGTATGCTCGGGATCTATGCTTGAGACATGATTATACTTGTTGCTCTAGGATGAAGGCTCCACACCTTCCCTTTTCATGCAAATTTAATGATGATAAAACCTTGGCTTCTTATGCTAATGGTATCTATGATTACTATGATGTGGAACAACTAGAAGAATTTGTTTCTTTTATGGGTGCTTATTAAATTGAATCTTGTTTAAAGAGTTTGAAGATTTTGATGATTCAGTTAATAGACCTGAAAATTTAGCTATCCTTAAATATTGTTATGAGAATTATGAATACAATTCCGATATTGATGCATTTGTTGAGAAAGTCTCCGCTGTCCAAGAAGAGACTAATATTTTGCAGCAGTCTATGGAAGAAGGAATTGAGAAACTGTGAGCTCATTGGATGAAAAAGATGATGAGGAGAGCAAAGAACAAAAGGAGGAAGAGCGGATTAGCTACCTGTGCCCACCTTCTAATGAGAGTAACTCTTCAACTAATACATTGTTTAATACCCCTTCGTGCTTACCAAAGGATGATTGCTATGATGATTGTTATGATCCCTTTAATTCGTTTGAAATATCCCTTTTGATGTTGCTTGCTCTTATTGCGGCCAAGATGCCAATATGAATTATGCTTATGGAGATGAACTTGCTATAGTTCCTTATGTTAAACATGAAATTGTTGCTATTTCACCCACGCATGATAGTCCTATTATCTTTTTGAATTCTCCAAACTACACTATATCGGAAAAGTTTGTGCTTATTAAGGATTATATTGACGGGTTGCCTTTTACCACTACACATGATGATTTTGATAGATATATTATGCATGTGCTTGCTGCTCCTACTTGCAATTATTATGAGAGAGGAACTATATCTCCACCTCTCTATGTTTCCAATATGATAAAATTGCAAGAAACTATTTATACTATGCATTGGCCTTTACTATGTGTGCATGAATTGTTCTTTTATGACATGCCAATGCATAGGAAGAGGGTTAGACTTCGTTGTTGCATGATATATGTTACTTTGTGCTCACTACTAAATTACAAATCATTGTTAATTAAAATTGGCTTTGATATACCTTGGGATCCGGCTGGATTCATTACTTGAGCACTATATGCCTAGCTTAATGGCTTTAAAGAAAGCTGCCAGGGAGACAACCCGGAAGTTTAGAGAGTCATTTATTTCTGATGAATGCTTTTATATAGTATAAAAACAAAAAAATAAAGAGGGGAACCCAAAACTTTTCAAAAAGGAAAGTGAAAGTGAGAGAGACAAGCATTGTTGAAGTGGGAGAGCTCCTTGAACTTTGTTCATGCTCACGGAAACTTTGTGAATCTTAATTACATAAAAGTTTCATAAAAATAATTATCCCCTTGTACAATTCCATTGTATTATAAAAATAATGTGCCAAGGTTTGCCTTTAGGATGTTTACAATGCTTGTTCGTTTGTACGGTGCAGGACAGAAACTTTGGCTGTAGTGCGCGATTTTACATTTTTTGCTGGAACGTCAAACGGTTCTGATTGTTTTTGCACTATCTTTATATATAAATGGTTGAGTTTTCCTAATTTTGGTAGAATTGTTGGGGTACCATAAGTATGGTGAATGTTCAGATTGCTACAGACTGTCCTGTTTAAGACAGATTCTGTTTTTGATGCATAGTTTGCTTGTTTTGATGAAACTATCAATTTCTATCAGTGCATTAAGCCATGTAAAAGTTATATTACAGTAGACACAATGCAAAAACAAAATATTAATTGGTTTGCAACAGTACTGAGAGTAGTGATTTGCTTTATTATACTAACGGATCTTACCGAGTTTTCTGTTGAAGTTTTGTGTGGATGAAGTGTTTGATCGAGGAGGTCTCGATATGAGGAAAAGGAAGAGAGCCAAGAGCTCAAGCTTGGGGATGCCCAAGGCACCCCAAGTAAATATTCAAGGACACTCAAGCTTCTAAGCTTGGGGATGCCCCGGAAGGCATCCCCTCTTTCTTCAACAAGTATCGATATATTTTCGGATTCGTTTCGTTCATGCGATATGTGCAAGTCTTGGAGCGTCTTTTGCATTTAGTTTTCACTTTTATTTTATGCACCATTCTGGTATGAGATATTACATGGTTGATTTATATAATGCGCTTTGCACTTCACTTAAATATTTTGAGTATGGCTTTACAGAATGCTTCATGTGCTTCACTTATATCATTTGAAGTTTGGATTGCCTGTTTCTCTTCACATAGAAAACCGCCATTTGTAGAATGCTCTTTTGCTTCACTTATATTTGTTAGAGTGTGGGCATATATTTTTTAGAAAGAATAAAACTCTCTTGCTTCACTTATATCTATTTAGAGAGATGACAGGAATTGGTCATTCACATGGTTAGTCATAAAATCCTACATAAACTTGTAGATCGCTGAATATGATATCTTTGATTCCTTGCAATAGTTTTGCAATATAAAGGTGGTGAAATTAGAGTCATGCTAGTGGGAGACTGTGGATTAGTATAAATACTTGTCTTGAGATTTGTGATTCCCGTAGCATGCATGTATGGCGAACTGTTATGTGATGAAGTCGGAGCATGATTTATTTATTGATTGTCTTCCTTATGAGTGGCGGTCGGGGATGAGCGATAGCCTTTTCCTACCAATCTATACCCCTAGGAGCATGCGTGTAGTACTTTGTTTTGATGACTACTAGATTTTTGCAATAAGTATGTGAGTTCTTTATGACTAATGTTGAGTCCATGGATTATACGCACTCTCACCCTTCCATCATTGCTAGCCTCTTCGGTACCGTGCATTGCCCTTTCTCACCTTGAGAGTTGGTGCAAACTTCGCCGGTGCACCCAAACCCCGTGATACGATACACTCTATCACACATAAGCCTCCTCATATCTTCCTCAGAACAACCACCATACCTACCTATCATGGCATTTCATAGCCATTCCGAGATATATTGCCATGCAACTTCCATCATCATCATATACATGACTTGAGCATTCATTGTCTTATTGCTTTGCATGATCGTAAGACAGCTAGCATGATATTTTCATGGCTTGTCCGTTTTTTGATATCTTTGCTACGCTAGATCATTGCACATCCCGGTACACCGCCGGAGGCATTCATATAGAGTCATATCTTTGTTCTAGTATCGAGTTGTAATATTGAGTTGTAAGTAAATAAAAGTGTGATGATCATCATTATTAGAGTATTGTCCCAGTGAGGAAAGGATGATGGAGACTATGATTCCCCCACAAGTCGGGATGAGACTCCGGACTTAATGAAAAAAAGAAAGGCCAAAGAAGCCCAAATAAAAAAAGGGGGGCCAAAGAAGCCCACCAAAAAAAAGAGAAAATAAAAAAATGAGAGAAAAAGAGAGAAGGGGCAATGTTACTATCCTTTTACCACACTTGTGCTTCAAAGTTGCACCATGTTCTTCATATAGAGAGTCTCCTATATTGTCACTTTCATATACTAGTGGGAATTTTCATTATAGAACTTGGCTTGTATATTCCAACGATGGGCTTCCTCAAATGCCCTAGGTCTTCATGAGCAAGCAAGTTGGATGCACACCCACTTAGTTTCAGTTTGAGCTTTCATACACTTATAGCTCTTAGTGCATCCGTTGCATGGCAATCCCTACTTCTCACATTGACATCAATTGATGGGCATCTCCATAACCCGTTGATTAGCCGCGTCGATGTGAGACTTTCTCCTTTTTTGTCTTCTCCACATAACCTCCACCATCATATTCTGTTCCACCCGTAGTGCTATATCCATGGCTCACGCTCATGTATTGCGTGAAAGTTGAAAAAGTTTGAGAATACTAAAGTATGAAACAATTGCTTGGCTAAAACCAGGGTTGTGCATGATTTAAATATTTTGTGTGATGAAGATGGAGCATAGCCAGACTATATGATTTTGTAGGGATAACTTTCTTTGGCCATGTTGTTTTGAAAAAACATGATTGCTTTATTAGTACGCTCGAAGTATTATTGTTTTTGTGTCAAATGATAGACTATTGCCTTGAACCACTCGTGTCTTAATATTCATACCATGATTAGATATATGATCAAGATTATGCTAGGTAGCATTCCACATCAAAAATTATCTTTTTTATCATTTGCCTACTCGAGGACGAGCAGGAATTAAGCTTGGGGATGCTGATACGTCTCCGTCGTATCTATAATATTTGATTGTTCCATGCCAATATTCTACAACTTTCATATACTTTTGGCAACTTTTTATACTATTTTTGGGACTAACATATTGATCCAGTGCCTAGTGCCAGTTCCTGTTTGTTGCATGTTTTATGTTTCGCAAAAACCCAATATCAAACAGAGTCCAAACAGGAAAAAACGGACGGAGATCATTTTTGGAATATTTATGATTTTTGGGAAGAAAAACCAATGCAAGACGGTGCCCGAGGGGGCCACGAGGCAGGCGGTGCGCCCAAGGTGGGCAGGCGCGCCCCTGACCCTCGTGGGCACCCCGTAAGGTGGTTGACGCTCTTATTTTGCCGCAAGAAAGCTAATTTTTGGAGAAAAATTTGGGCGAAGGTTTCAACCCAATCGGAGTTACGGATCTCCGGATATAAAAGAAACGGTGAAAGGGCAGAATCTGAGAGCGCAGAAACAGAGAGAGACAGAGAGACAGATCCAATCTCGGAGGGGCTCTCGCCCCTCCCACGCCATGGAGACCATGGACCAGAGGGGAAACCCTTCTCCCATCTATGGAGAAGGTCAAGGAAGAAGAAGAAGAAGGGGGGCTCTCTCCCCCTTGCTTCCGGTGGCGCCGGAACACCGCCGGGGGCCATCATCATCACCGTGATCTACACCAACACCGTCATCATCTTCACCAACATCTCCATCACCTTCCCCCATCTATATCTAGCTGCCCACTCTCCCACAACCCGTTGTACCCTCTACTTGAACATGGTGCTTTATGCTTCATATTATTATCCAATGATGTGTTGCATCCTATGATGTTTGAGTAGATTTTCGTTGTCCTATCGGTGATTGATGAATGTCTATGATTGGTTTAATTTGCTTGTGGTTATGTTGCTGTCCTATTGTGCCCTCTGTGTCGCGCAAGCATGAGGAATTCCTGCTGTAGGGTGTTGCAATATGTTCATGATTCCCTTATAGTGGGTTGCTTGAGTGACAGAAGCATAAACCCGAGTAAGGGGGTTGTGGCGTATGGGATAAAGGGGACTTGATGCTTTAATGCTATGGCTGGGTTTTACCTTAATGATATTTAGTAGTTGCGGATGCTTGCTAGAGTTCCAATCATAAGTACATATGATCCAAGAAGAGAAAGTATGTTATCTTATGCCTCTCCCACATAAAACTTGCTATCGGTCTAGTAAAGTAGTCAATTGCTTAGGGACAATTTCACAACTCCTAGCACCACTTTTCCACACTCGCTATATTTACTTTATTGCTTCTTTATCTAACAGCCCCTAGTTTATATTTATGTGCTCTTTATTATCTTGCAAACCTATCCAACAACACCTACAAAGTCCTTCTAGTTTCATACTTGTTCTAGGTAAAGCGAACGTCAAGCGTGCGTAGAGTTGTATCGGTGGTCGATAGAACTTGAGGGAATATTTGTTCTACCTTTAGCTCCTCGTTGGGTTCAACACTCTTACTTATCGAAAGAGGCTACAATTGATCCCCTATACTTGTGGGTTATCACTTACATATTGGGCATCAAGATCTATAGAGATAGATTAAAATGCTTGATAAGAATTTCAATGAGTACATACCTTGATAAGATTTTTTGAAGGAATTCAAAATGGATCAACCAAAGAAGGAGTTCTTGCCTGAGTTGTAAGGTATGACACTGAGCAAGACTCAAAGCCCGACCACGATAGAAGATAGAGAGAGAATGAAAGTCATTCCATATGCCTTAGGCATAGGATCTACAAAGTATGCCATGCTATGTACCAAAACCTTTTGTGTACTTTACCATGAGTTTGGCAAGGGGGTACAATAGTGATCCAGGAGTAGATCACTAGACAGCAGTGAAAATTATCCTCAGAGGAGTAAGGAAATGTTTCTCGATTATGGAGGTGATAAAGAGTTCGTCGTAAAGAGTTACGTCGATGCAAGCTTTTACACCGATCTAGATAACTCTGAGTCTCAATCTGGATACATATTGAAAGTGGGAGCAATTTGCTAGAGTAGCTCCATGCAGAGCATTGTAAACACAGAAATTTGCGAAATACATATGGATCTCAATGTGGCAGACCCATTGACCAAACCTCTCTCACAAGCAAAACATGATCACACCTTAGTACTCTTTGGGTTTTAATCACATAGCGATGTGAACTAGATTATTGACTCTAGTAAACCCTTTGGGTGTTAATCACATGATGATGTGAACTATTGGTGTTAAATCACATGGCGATGTGAACTAGATTATTGACTCTAGTGCAAGTGGGAGACTGAATGAAATATGCCCTAGAGGCAATAATAAAGTTGTTATTTTATATTTCCTTTTTTCATAATAAATGTTTATTATTCATGCTAGAATTGTATTAACCAGAAACTTGATACATGTGTGGATACATAGACAAAACACCATGTCCCTAGTAAGCCTCTACTAGACTAGCTTGTTAATCAACGGTGGTTAAGTTTCCTAACCATAGACATGTGTTGAGATTTGATATAAATGGGATCACATCATTAGGATAATGATGTGATGGACAAGACCCATTCGTTAGCTTAGCATAATGATCGTTCAGTTTTACTACTACCGCTTTCTTCATGTCAAATACATATTCCTCCGACTATGAGATTATGCAACTCCCGGATACCAGAGGAATGCCTTATGTGCTATCAAAAATCACAATGTAACTGGGTGATTATAAAGATGCTCTATAGGTATCTCTAAAGGTGTTTGTTCGGTTGTCATAGATGAGATTAGGATTTGTCACTCCGAGTATCGGAGAGGTATCTCTGGGCCCTCTCGGTAATGCACATCATAAGAAGCCTTGCAAGCAAAGTGACTAATGAGTTAGTTGCAGGATGCATTATGGAATGAGTAAAGAGACTTGCCGATACCGATGATCGAATCTCGGGCAAGTAACATACCAATGACAAAGGGAATAACGTATGTTGTCATAACGGTTTGACCGATAAAGATCTTCGTAAAATATGTGGGAGCCAATATGAGCATCCAGGTTCCGCTATTGGTTATTGACCAGAGAGGTGTCTCAGTCATGTCTACATAGTTCTCGAACCCCTAGAGTCCGCACGCTTAACGTTCGATGACGATTTGTATTATATGAGTTATGTGATTTGCTGACCGAATGTTGTTTGGAGTCCCGGATCAGATCACGGACCATACGAGGAGTCTCAAAATGGTCGAGAGGTAAAGATTGATATATGGGATGATGGCATTCGGACACCGGAAGTGTTCCGGGGGTACCGGGTACATATCGAGTCATCGGAAGGGGTTCCGGGCACCCCCCCCCCCCCGTGGCAACTACATGGGCCTAATGCCTAAGAGTGGGAAAGACCATCCCCTGAGGGGCTGGTGCGCCCCATGTAGGACGAAATAGAGGGGGTAAGGAAAGACGAGAAGAGAGAAAGGAAGGGGAGGGATTCGGCCTCCCCCTTCCTTCTCTCCCCCTCCTCCTTCCTTCCCCCTTTGGGAATTACGGTAAGGTGGGAGGGGGGCAAATAGCATTAGGGCCCCAAGTAGGATTCCTCCTACTTGGGCGCCCCCTTGGCTGCCCCCTCTCCGTCCCACCTATATATATGAGGGGGGGAGGTGCCTAGAACACACAATATTGATTCCTAGCCGTGTGTGGCGCCCCCCTCCACAGTTTACGCCTCCAGTCATATTCACATAGTGCTTAGGCGAAGCCCTGTGTGGATCACTTCACCATCACCATCACCATGCCATCGTGCTGATGCAACTCTCCCTTAACACTTTGTTGGATCAAGAGTTTGAGGTATGTCATCGAGCTAAACGTGTGTAGAACTCGGAGGTGTCGTACGTACGGTGCATGATCGTTCGGAACATGAAGAAGTTCGACTACATCAACCGCGTTGTCAAACGCTTCCGCTTTCGGTCTACGAGGGTACATGGACACACTCTCGCCCTCTCGTTGCTATGCATCTCCTAGATAGATCTTGCGTGAGTGTAGGAACTTTTTGATATTGCATGCTACGTTTCCCAACAGAATAGTATCATACATATAACATTACTAATACAGCTACAACCCTAGGGAATAACGGGTATCGGCGCGGGCGGTGGACACCCAAAGAGGAGGAATCATCACAGGATCATAGCTCGAGTGAGATCCCTAAAGAACCTGCCTTGTATTGTCGAACCTGCCCTCCAAAGCAACCATGTAGCGACGGACGTGCTCGACCTCCTGGCTGACATGGTGACGTACCACCTCCGCGGGGGACGAAAGCCTCCGCACCGTCAGTGGCCCATGCGACCACCACCAAAGAAGATTCGGGTCAATGACGGGCTGGCTCCTCACCAAGCTGCGCCCCCGGAAGGTAGCACCTCCCAGTACCAGCCTGGCGGAGCCCAGTCTCAGACATGGCGCCTATGATCAAGCATGCCTCCTCCGCCGAGTCGATGATGAGGATGCGGGATAGGCATTGTCGACGTCGATGCGGGAACAATTTCTTTAACTAAAAAAATAACTACAAATGTGACATGTTCAAAATATGACATGTCCACTTCAAAATGAATCAACCTAGAATTCTGTTAAATACACCTAAAACACCTAAATTCTATTAACTACACCTAATTAAAAACCTACATTTTGAACATGGTTCGATCATAACTAGGGTCCATACTACATTATTCTAAGAGTAAACACCTAAAATACCTAAATTATATTAACTACACCTAATTAAAAACCTACATTTTGAACATGGTTCGATCATAACTAGCTAGGGTTCATACTACATTATTCTAAGATTAAACACCTAAGATCATAACCTACTACATTATTCTAAGATTTAACCTACATTTTCAACTAGTTAGGTGATACGTCTCCGTCGTATCTACTTTTCCAAACACTTTTGCCCTTGTTTTGGACTCTTAACTTGCATGATTTGAATGGAACTAACCCGGATTGACGTTGTTTTCAGCAGAACTACCATGGTGTTATTTTTGTGTAGAAATTAAAGTTTTCGGAATGACCTGAAAATCCATGGAGGAACTTTTCAGAATTAATAAAAAATATTGGCGAAAGAAATAGCATCAGGGGGCCCACACCCTGTCCACGAGGGGTGGGGGCGCGCCCCCTCCCCCTGGGCGCACCCCCTGCCTCATGGCCCCCCTGGACGTCCACCGACCTCAACTCCAACTCCATATATTTGCTTTCACGGAGAAAAAAATCAGAGAGAAAGTTTCATCGCATTTTACGGTACGGAGCCACCGCCAAGCCCTAATCTCTCTCGGGGGGCTGATCTGGAGTCCGTTCGAAGCTCCGGAGAGGGGGATTCATCGCCGTCGTCATCATCAACCATCCTCCATCACCAATTTCATGATGCTCACCACCGTGTGTGAGTAATTCCATCGTAGGCTTGCTGGACGGTGATGGGTTGGATGAGATTTACCATGTAATCAAGTTAGTTTTGTTAGGGTTTGATCCCTAGTATCCACTATGTTCTGAGATTGATCTTGCTATGACTTTGATATGCTTAATGCTTGTCACTAGGGCCCGAGTGCCATGATTTCAGATCAGAACCTATTATGTTTTCATGAATATATGTGAGTTCTTGATCCTATCTTACAAGTCTATAGTCACCTATTATGCGTTATGATCCGGCAACCCCGAAGTGAAAATAATCGGGATACTTCTCGGTGATGACCGTAGTTTGAGAAGTTCATGTATTCACTAAGTGCTAATGCTTTGGTCCGGTTCTCTATTAAAAGGAGGCCTTAATATCCCTTAATCTCCATTAGGACCTCGCTGCTACGGGAGGATAGGACAAAAGATGTCATGCAAGTTCTTTTCCATAAGCACGTATTACTATATTCGAAATACATGCCTACATTACATTGATGAACTGGAGCTAGTTCTGTGTCACCCTACGTTATAACTATTACATGAGGAATCACATCCGACATAATTATCCATCACTGATCCAATGCCTATGAGCTTTTCATATATTGTTCTTTGCTTATTTACTTTACCGTTGCTACTGTTAAAATTACTACAAAACTGCTACTGTTACTTTTATCACTGTTACCTTTACTTCCATACTACTTTGCTACTAAATACTTTGCTGGAGATACTAAGTTATCCAGGTGTGGTTGAATTGACAACTGAACTGCTAATACTTGAGAATATTCTTTGGCTCCCCTTGTGTCGAATCAAAAAAATTCGGTTAAATACTCTACCCTCGAAAACTGTTGCGATCCCCTATACTTGTGGGTTACCAAGACTATTTTCTGGCGCCCTTGCCGGGGAGCATAGCTCTATTCTTTGAGTCACTTCGGATTTATATCTGCTGGTGTAACGCCCCGGATACAACTTTCCATATTCATAACTCCAACTCTTGCCATTTCTGGCTATGTGATATATTATTTCCTTCGTGGTTGGGTTTTTGTCGTTTGTTTTGCATTTTGTTCATGTTTTGCATTTCATCTCATAGCATCATCCGCATTGCATCCGCATGTTTTCATAAAACTTCATAGCCGTTCGTAGTTACCGTTTCTATCTTAGTCTTCGTTGACCTGTTGTCAGACCGCTTGTCCTTGTTGACCTTCTCTCAGACCAATTGGACCCCTCTCTTCTCTCTTTCTCCGAGACCAACAAAACCCCCCTTGTCCCCGTGGCTTTTTGTCAGATCCCATTGCCTTTGTTTTCCCCTCTCGTCTAAATGCCCACCCTCTCTGCACAACCCCCCCCTCTTGCGCGTGTCCGAAACCTGCCCCAAACCTGACCCGTTCTGTCGTTACCGTTGGATTCAGATCTTCCCCAAACATCCGCAAAACATCTCCGTTTTCTTATTTGGACTCCCCTAAGCCATTTATTCACAACCACTCGATTTTGATCGGAGGATCCAAATTAACTCTGCCCAAATCCCCTTGCTATATAAACTAAACTCTAACCCTAAATTTTCTCCCCTTGTCCCATCCATCTCATCCACCGCCGCCACCCACCTACCTTTCTTCCTCGGGATCCCCTCATTCCCGTCGATCCAAATCCCACCAAACGGACTCCTCTCGAGACCTCCCCTCGATCCAACCCTCTTCGCTCTCCTCGGCGACCAGGGAGACGAGCTCCTCCAGCCCCAGGCCCGTGCTCAACAGCCCTGCTCCTTTTATCCTCCTGCTTCCGTTTTCTCTCTCTCACGCCGCTCTCTCTCTCTCTCTCTGTTGTCTTCGCAGCACCGCCATGTATGGCCTCCCATAGGTCCCGCTCGTTGCACCGGCGTGGTTCCCGGCCGATCCGCGCCGAAGAGCCTCGGACCCGTCCAGCCCCTTCATCCCTCGACGTCGAGCCCCTCGCCCGCGAACGTCTGCCTCGTCCCCAAACCCCAGCGTCGTGCCCTCTCCTCCCGCGCAGGAGCCCGCACCCGCCTCCGTTCGCCTCCGGCAGCCGCATCGGCGAGCGCCACCGTCAGAGCTGCTTCGTCTGCCGTCGAACCTGCCAAGACCCCGCCGCCGGCGTCCAAGACCAGCACCCAGGCCGAGCCCTTGCTTCCTTCTCTTCCTTGCTCTCTCTTTCTCTCTGAATGCGCTCCCTCCCTGTCTTTCTTCCACAGGGAACCGACACCTCCCCTGAGCTGTGCCCACGCCGTCGTTGCCCAGATCTGGCGCTGGCCAGCCGGATCCGCCCCGTCTCCACCTCGACGACCTCCCCTCCAGTCGTCGCTCCCCTTCAAGTCCTGCCGTGGCCGCGCCTCTGCTTCGAGCAGGCGAAGAAGGCGCGCCAGCCTCGATCCCCTGCCTGCTGCTGCTGTCGTGGTTCTTCAGTAACGAAGAAGGAGCAGCCCGCTCGCCTCGCTCCCATTGACCAGCGTGTGGGCCAATGCCTCCCCAAGGCCCAGCGCCCCCTGCCGGCCTTCCTCTCCACCAGCTAGGCCTCAGCCCATGGTGAGCCACCGCGGCGCCCCCCTTCCACTGTTGGCCCAACTGCAGATTCGGCCCATCTCATGTTTTTTCCCTGGACGATTTTGCGATTTAAACCAGTGCATTAATAATTACAGAAAATGCCCCTGTTTTAAACTACTAATAACTATTTAACCATGCATCCAAATAAAACATGTCTTATATGCAATATGCTTAGAATTTCATCTAGTTTAATAATATGCTACTTTCATCCATGTTTAAAATATTTAAACTTGCTGTTTATTTAATTTTGCATAAATGCTATGTTAAAATGATTTATTTCATAACTAAATAACCGTAGCTCGGTTTTAAATGTTCTTTATATGTAAATGGGGTGGAAAAATGCCTAGTTTAACATGGTGGACTTTATTTTCCTATTTAACAACAATAAAATATGTTTTAGGGCAGAACAGTACCAAATTCATAAATATGGACATGAGGATTTTCCGGAATTGTTGTTTGTTGTTCCGGCCTCATTTAAACTTGTCTGGATAGTTAGTTTTCATATGCTTCACCTCTTGCCATGTTTAACAACATTTAATATTGTTTGGTAGCTTAAACGAGATTAAACTAAATATTTGATGTGGTGTTTTGTCAATATGCAACTCGTTGCATATTGAGCTCCACTTAAATTGTAGTATTGTTTGTTGCACTTTGCCATGCCATGACTCATTAAACCGGACATGCATCATACTTGATTGTGCATCATGACATGATTATGCTTGTGTGTTTACCATGTTGTTTGCTTCTTTCCGGTTTGCTCCTCTCGTTAGCTTCGGTTTCATTCTGGAGTTGTGAGGATTCGTTCGACCACGTCCGCTTGTCTTCTTCATGGACTCGTTCTTCTTCCTAGCGGGATTTCAGGCAAGATGACTGCTACCCTGGATCTCACTACTATCATTGCTATGCTAGTTGCTTCGTTCTATCGCTTTGCTGCGCTACCTATCTCTTGTTGCTCAAGCCTTACCAAATTGCCATGAACCTCTAACCTTCTCACCCTTCCTAGCAAACCATTGCTTGGCTATGTTACCGCTTTGCTCAGCCCCTCTTATAGCGTTGTTAGTTGTAGGTGAAGTTGAAGATTTCTCCATGGTGGACAGGGATTATGTTGGGATATCACAATATCTCTTATTTAATTAATGCATCTATATACTTGGTAAAGGGTGGAAGACTCGGCCTTATGCCTGGTGTTTTGTTCCACTCTTGCCGCCCTAGTTTCCATCATACCGGTGTTATGTTCCCGGATTTTGCGTTCCTTACGCGGTCGGGTGATTTATGGGACCCCCTTGACAGTTCGCTTTGAATAAAACTCCTCCAGCAAGGCCCAACCTTGGTTTTACCATTTGCCTCACCTAGCCCTTTTTCCCTTGGGTTTCCGGAGCCCGAGGGTCATCTTTATTTTAGCCCCCCCCAGGCCAGTGCTTGTCTAAGTGTTGGTCCGAACCGGGCAGACTGCGGGGCCACCTCGGGGCAACTCGAGGGTTGGTTTTACTCATAGGCTGACCTATCCGGTGTTGCCCTGAGAACGAGATATGTGCAGCTCCTATCGGGATTGTCGGCACATCGGGCGGCTTTGCTGGTCTTGTTTTACCATTGTCGAAATGTCTTGTAAACCGGGATTCCGAGTCTGATCGGGTCTTCCTGGGAGAAGGTATATCCTTCGTTGATTGCGAGAGCTTATCATGGGCTAAGTTGGGACACCCCTGCAGGGTATAATCTTTCGAAAGTCGTGCCCGCGGTTATGGGCATATGGGAATTTGTTAATGTCCGGTTGTAGATAACTTGACACCAGATCCGAATTAAAACGCATCAACCGCGTGTGTAGCCGTGATGGTCGCTTCTCGACGGAGTCCGGGAAGTGAACACGGTTTTGGGTTATGTTTGACGTAAGTAGGAGTTCAGGATCACCTCTTGATCATTACTAGTTGACGACCGTTCCTTTGCTTCTGTTCTCGCTCTTATTTGCGTATGTTAGCCACCATATATGCTTAGTCACTGCTGCAACCTCACCACTTTACCCCTTCCTTTCTCATTAAGCTTTGCTAGTCTTGATACCCATGGTAATGGGATTGCTGAGTCCTCGTGGCTCACAGATTACTACAACAACAGTTGCAGGTACAGGTTTTGTGATGATCATGACGCGAGAGTGATGTTTGCTTTTTTTGGAGTTCTTCTTCTGCTTCTTCTTCGATCAGGGGATAGGTTCCAGGTCGGCAGCCTGGGCTAGCAGGGTGGATGTAGTTTGATTTTCTATTTGTGTTTCATCCGTAGTCGAATGGTGATCTTATGTATGATGTTGTATTCGTGTGGCATTGTATGCCTTTTGTATGTATCCCCATCTATTATGTAATGTTGATGTAATGATGTCCACCTTGCAAAAGCGTATCAATATGCGGTTCTATCCTTGGTGAGACCTTTGAGTCTCTTTAGGATAGTATCGCATATTGGGCGTGACAAGTTGGTATCAAAGCCTCGACCGACCATAGGAGCCCCCTTGATTGTTGGCCATTGTTGAGTCTAGAAAAAAACTATTTTGAGTCTTAGGATTATATATATCGGAGACTAGGATTCTTTTTACTCCTCAGTCCCTTCATCGCTCTGGTGAGGACTCCTGACGTAGATGTTTTGTCTTTCCTCTCCTCAAATTTCACTAATTTTTTTTAGGATCACGCGGGTATCTTGGAATCGTTCCGATAGTCTTGTGACGAGAACATTGTTCTTGGTGCATCCTAACATTTAGGGGTTGTGGCAGTGTCCCGGGGAGTTGAGCTCCGAGGTGTTGTCGTCACAATTTTATCGTTGCAGTTCTGGAATACCTGAGTTTTGCCGACATCGAAAATCTATTTTATGCAGTTGTTGGTGAGATAACCTCGACGCCACCCAGTACTGGGGAGTTCGGGAGTATTGCCATAACTCATATAACGGATGCTTTTCGAAGGTTGAGGTACACGATTTCCGGAGTTTTCTTGGTTATGTGTTGACGGATGGATACAGCTGGATGTAGGGATTGTTAGTTTGGGTGAGATATATTGCTTCCCCTGTATCCCCAACACCAGATTGCATAACCAGAAAGTTTCGGGAGTTTATAGGTGGGAATTCAAGTAGCTCCTAGAATATCTTTCCGACAGATGCATGATATGGGATTGGGTAAATCTCTATCATATGTTTGTTTTCGGCTTATTCTGCAAGCCAAATCCTTTGTTTTGTTTTATTTGTGGTATTCAAGTTGCTTCGAAGTCAAATGTTGAATCCATACCTTTCCTAAACGGTATTCTCATATTGCTATGTGAATACTAATCCTTTTTGATCATTGAGGTTGCCATGTTAATCCTTTTCCAACCGGTGCGCTTCTCTTCGAGATGATCCCATCATTCTCCCCATCCGCAAGATCAATTCTAAGATTTCTCAATGGTGTTTGTTTTGTTCATCCCAAGTTGTCTTTGTTTTTCCCCACCCTCCCACCCTTTTCTTCAAGGACTCATTTATTTTAATCAAGTATCCATTTATTCATGTGAAGCCACTTCACTCTTTTCAATCAATGTTCTGATCCGGTGATCCCTCGTAAAGATGCTCACGAGCTTCAAGTTCATCATCCTTCGTTCTTTTTTCTTCTCCGGTGGTTCCAATTCAAGCTTTCGGTGTTGATCATATTCCTTTCCTCGTGTCAAATGTTTTCTCATGCCGGCACACCTCCCAATCACTCACCTCTTGCTATTCATTTGTTCCAGAGTGTTGAAGATATCTCAGAAGATTTGTGTTTACATTCTTAATCCGTTCAAGCCATTTGGAGATTGTTATCTCATTCAAGCCATTTAATTCAACCGGTGCAACCTCTCTTTAAAATTGTTCAACGGTGTTTTCTTTTGAGTGGGCCCTAACCCACAGGTCTTTTCCCAGGATCTTACCTGACTCTTCTAATTATTCCGGAGCTATTCCGTATTCATTTCAAAGTTTGATGTAAGAATGAATTATCATCAGTCAAATGTCTTTCTCCAAGATCTTTCAAACTCTTTTCGGCTTTGGCTCAACCTTTTCCTCTTTTAATCCTTCCGGAGTTTCTCAACAATTTGGTGGTGTTTCTCGTCGTCATTCTTGGATTTTGAAGACCGAAGAAGAGTTCCTTTTAATCCTTACCCGTTCTTCCAAAGATGCGTAGTTCAAGTTTGATGCCATCCTCTCATAATTGTTGTCGATTGTGGGAATTCTTTTCACCCATCTGGAGCATTTCATGAGTTGTTTCCATTTATTTCCTCCGAAGGCCATCATGTAATAATTCTTCATTCTCAGCGTGTAGCTACCGTTCTCCAAATCTTACCGGTGAATCGTTCAAATATCCTCTAATCAGTTCATGATCTCTTCTTTCTCTTGTATCTAAATCCCCTCAAGTATCTTCATTCATTTTCCAATTCTTCCCGGTGAATTGTGCCTTTTCTTCATTCATTTTTAATTCTTACGGTGGTTCGTTCAAGATTCCTCTTCCTTTATTACCGTATCATTTCATTCGTCCTTTCCAATCCTCTCAGTGATTCGTCGAAGACTTCTTCAAGTTGGCGCTATATCTCTCTTCAATCCTTGCAAAAGAATAAGTAGTATGCCAAATCCGTTGCTTATCATCAATTAAATTGGTGAAGGATATGCATAACGTAATTCTTATTATTGTTTCATCCAAGTGATCTAGTTTCTTCTTTCCATCATTGTCATCATGTCACATTTCTCGGTTCGAGATGCTCCATCTTTTCTTTTCTGGAGTTCCAAGTTTTCCGCATTATCTCATCACAAAGCTCCATCTAAATCATTGCAAGGCTTCACCTTGCGTTTTCAACTTCTCTTTCTTTTTATCATCCTTTTATTACCGGAGTTCTTCATGGAGGCTCTACATGGTGGTTTGTCAAGGATTCCTTTCATTCTTCAATTGTTCTTCAAGTTTCCTCTCAAAGTTATGACCCGCCAAGCTATACTCTAAAATAAACATGGTGTTCAACACATGTTTTGTTTTGAGGAGCTCAAGTATTCTTCTTCTTGCATTCCGAAGTGCAATTCTTTCTACCTTATCTTTTGAGGTGGTGTTATATCACTCTTGACAATTCCCTTTCGTGCTTCATGATTCACAAGTTGTCAGGAATGAGATATTTAAACCCATAATTTTCTCTCTGTTCAAGAGATCTTTTCAACCATCAACCTCGTTGTTGGAGTTATCTTGTGTCAGATTTCACCTAAAAGCCTCCCCGAAGGAATGTTGCTAATTGTGGTGCTTATCAATGACCCAAGTTCTCCAATTATCCTCTTGGTGAAAGAAGTTTCTCTTATCTTCATTGATCTCAAACAAGCAATTGTTTTTCGTTAGTGGCAGATTTTCACCTCAAGTGTTGAGATGTTTCCATAAGCCCACTACAAGCTTATTCGTTTCGTTGTTGGTTTTCCAACAACTCCATTCTAACCTTCTCGGAAGGGTGCTTTCCAAGATCATTTGTGGCAGAAGTTGGCATTTTGTACTCCATTCTGTTATTCCAATGATCTATCTTCTATTCTTTCTTCCGGAGACATTGTGATGTTGTTGTTTTCACTCATCATCTCGAATTATGAGGATCATGTTTTTCGTGCTTATCCATTTAACCGGAGTGTTGTGCCTTCTCTTCAAGTTCTTTTCATCTTATCAAGTTTTCCTTCATCTATCAGTCGGAGTGCTGCCCAAATTATATCAATCTTATTCCTTCTCTATCTAGTTTTAATCGGAGGGGTTTCAATATCTATCTTATCACTAAACCTCTTGGTTCTTGTCGTATCCCTTGTTCCTCGCTTCTAACGGAGTGTTTTCAACTTTGTTCATCTTCGTTGTTTTCTTTCTTTCATTTTGCTCAACCTCTCAAGGTTCATGGTTTCACTCGTTCGTCAAAGAAGCAACTTAGTTTTACCTCTTCTCTTCCTCTTCCGTTTCTCTCCGGTGCCATCCTAGATCTCGGGACGAGATCCTCTTGTAGTGGGGGAGTGTTGTAACGCCCCAGATACAACTTTCCCTATTCATAACTCCAACTCTTGCCATTTCCGGCTATGTGATATATTATTTCCTTCGTGGTTGGGTTTTTGTCGTTTGTTTTGCATTTTGTTCATGTTTTGCATTTCATTTCATAGCATCATCCGCATTGCATCCGCATGTTCTCATAAAACTTTGTAGCCGTTCGTAGTTACCGTTTCTATCTTAGTCTTCGTTGACCTGTTGTCAGACCGCTTGTCCTTGTTGACCTTCTCTCAGACCAATTGGACCCCTCTCTTCTCTCTTTCTCCGAGACCAACAAAACCCCCTTGTCCCCGTGGCCTTTCATCGGACCCCATTGCCTTCGTTTTCCCCTCTCGTCTAAATGCCCACCCTCTCTGCACAACCCCCCCTCTTGCGCGTGTCCGAAACCTGCCCCGAACCTGACCCGTTCTGCCGTTACCATTGGATCCAGATCTTCCCCAAACATCCGCAAAACATCTCCGTTTTCTTATTTGGACTCCCCTAAGCCATTTATTCACAACCGCTCAATTTTGATCGGAGGATCCAAATTAACTCTGCCCAAATCCCCTTGCTATATAAACTAAACTCTAACCCTAAATTTTCTCCCCTTGTCCCATCCATCTCATCCACCGCCGCCACCCACCTACCTTTCTTCCTCGGGATCCCCTCATTCCCCTCGATCCAAATCCCACCAAACGGACTCCTCTCGAGACCTCCCCTCGATCCAACCCTCTTCGCTCTCCTCGGCGACCAGGGAGACGAGCTCCTCCAGCCCCAGGCCCGTGCTCGACAGCCCTGCTCCTTTTCCCCTCCTGCTTCCGTTTTCTCTCTCTCACGCCGCTCTCTCTCTTAGTTATCTTTGCAGTGCCGCCATGTATGGCCTCCCGTAGCTCCCGCTCGTTGCGCCGGCGTGGTTCCCGGCCGATCCGCGCCGAAGAGCCTAGGACCCGTCCAGCCCCTTCATCCCTCGATGCCGAGCCCCTCGCCCACGAACGTCTGCCTCGTCCCTAAACCCCAGCGTCGTGCCCTCTCCTCCCGCGCAGGAGCCCACACCCACCTCCGTTCGCCTCCGGCAGCCGCATCGGCGAGCGCCACCGTCAGAGCTGCTTCGTCTGCCGTCGAACCTGCCAAGACCCCGCCGCCGGCGTCCAAGACCAGCACCCAGGCTGAGCCCTTGCTTCCTTCTCCTTCCATGCTCTCTCTTTCTCTCTGAATGCGCTCCCTCCCTGTCTTTCTTCCATAGGGAACCGACGCCGCCCCTGAGCTGTGCCCACGCCGTCGTTGCCCAGATCCGGTGCCGGCCAGCCAGATCCGCCCCGTCTCCACCTCGACGACCTCCCTCCAGTCGCCGCTCCCCTTCAAGTCCTGTCGTGGCCGCGCCTCTGCTTCGAGCAGGCGAAGAAGGCGCGCCAGCCTCGATCCCCTACCTACTGCTGCTGTCGTGGTTCTTCAGTAACGAAGAAGG
The DNA here is from genome assembly GCF_018294505.1 of Triticum aestivum. Taxonomy (NCBI): domain Eukaryota; kingdom Viridiplantae; phylum Streptophyta; class Magnoliopsida; order Poales; family Poaceae; genus Triticum; species Triticum aestivum. Next base: position 223,708,030 of record NC_057810.1, on the reverse strand, counting down.
AGCAGCCCACTCGCCTCGCTCCCGTTGACCAGCGTGTGGGCCAACGCCTCCCCAAGGCCCAGCGTCCCCTGCCGGCCTTCCTCTCCACCAGCTGGGCCTCAGCCCATGGTGAGCCACCGCGGCGCCCCCCTTCCACTGTTGGCCCAACTGCAGATTCGGCCCATCTCATGTTTTTTTTCCCTGGACGATTTTGAGATTTAAACTAGTGCATTAATAATTACAGAAAATGCCCCTGTTTTAAACTGCTAATAACTATTTAACCATGCATCCAAATAAAACGTGTCTTATATGCAATATGCTTAGAATTTCATCTAGTTTAATAATATGCTGCTTTCATCCATGTTTAAAATGTTTAAACTTGTTGTTTATTTAATTTTGCATAAATGCCATGTTAAAATGATTTATTTCATAACTAAATAACCGTAGCTCGGTTTTAAATGTTCTTTATATGTAAATGGGGTGGAAAAATGCCTAGTTTAACATGGTGGACTTTATTTTCCTGTTTAACAACAATAAAATATGTTTTAGGGTAGAACAGTACCAAATTCATAAATATGGACATGAGGATTTTCCGGAATTGTTGTTTGTTGTTCCGGCCTCATTTAAACTTGTCTGGATAGTTAGTTTTCATATGCTTCACCTCTTGCCATGTTTAACAACATTTAATATTGTTTGGTAGCTTAAACGAGATTAAACTAAATATTTGATGTGGTGTTTCGTCAATATGCATCTCGTTGCATATTGAGCTCCACTTAAATTGTAGTATTGTTTGTTGCACTTTGCCATGCCATGACTCATTAAACCGGACATGCATCATACTTGATTGTGCATCATGCCATGATTATGCTTGTGTGTTTACCATGTTGTTTGCTTCTTTCCGGTTTGCTCCTCTCGTTAGCTTCGGTTTTGTTCTGGAGTTGTGAGGATTCGTTCGACCACGTCCGCTTGTCTTCTTCATGGACTCGTTCTTCTTCCTAGCGGGATTTCAGGCAAGATGACCACTACCCTGGATCTCACTACTATCATTGCTATGCTAGTTGCTTCGTTCTATCGCTTTCCTGCACTACCTATCTCTTGTTGCTCAAGCCTTCCCAAATTGCCATGAACCTCTAACCTTTTCACCCTTCCTAGCAAACCATTGCTTGGCTATGTTACCCCTTTGCTCAGCCCCTCTTATAGCATTGTTAGTTGCAGGTGAAGTTGAAGATTTCTCCATGGTGGACAGGGATTATGTTGGGATATCACAATATCTCTTATTTAATTAATGCATCTATATACTTGGTAAAGGGTGGAAGACTCGGCCTTATGCCTGGTGTTTTGTTCCACTCTTGCCGCCCTAGTTTCCGTCATACCGGTGTTATGTTCCCGGATTTTGCGTTCCTTACGCGGTCGGGTGATTTATGGGACCCCCTTGACAGTTCGCTTTGAATAAAACTCCTCCAGCAAGGCCCAACCTTGGTTTTACCATTTGCCTCACCTAGCCCTTTTTCCCTTGGGTTTCCGGAGACCGAGGGTCATCTTTATTTTAGCCCCCCCCCCCAGGCCAGTGCTTGTCTAAGTGTTGGTCCGAACCGGGCAGACTGCGGGGCCACCTCGGGGCAACTCGAGGGTTGGTTTTACTCATAGGCTGACCTATCCGTTGTTGCCCTGAGAACGAGATATGTGCAGCTCCTATCGGGATTGTCGGTGCATCGGGTGGCTTTGCTGGTCTTGTTTTACCATTGTCAAAATGTCTTGTAAACCGGGATTCCGAGTCTGATTGGGTCTTCCTGGGAGAAGGTATATCCTTCGTTGATCGCGAGAGCTTATCATGGGCTAAGTTGGGACACCCCTGCAGGGTATAATCTTTTGAAAGTCGTGCCCGCGGTTATGGGCAGATGGGAATTTGTTAATGTCCGGTTGTAGATAACTTGACACCAGACGCATCAACCGTGTGTGTAGCCGTGATGGTCTCTTCTCGACGGAGTCCGGGAAGTGAACATGGTTTTGGGTTATGTTTGACGTAAGTAGGAGTTCAGGATCACCTCTTGATCATTACTAGTTGACGACCGTTCCTTTGCTTCTCTTCTTGCTCTTATTTGTGTATGATAGCCACCATATATGCTTAGTCGCTGCTGCAACCTCACCACTTTACACCTTCCTTTCTCATTAAGCTTTGCTAGTCTTGATACCCATGGTAATGGGATTGCTGAGTCCTCGTGGCTCACAGATTACTACAACAACAGTTGCAGGTACAGGTTTTGTGATGATCATGACGCGAGAGTGATGTTTGCTTGTTTTGGAGTTCTTCTTCTGCTTCTTCTTCGATCAGGGGATAGGTTCCAGGTCGGCAGCCTGGGCTAGCAGGGTGGATGTCGTTTGAGTTTCTGTTTTTGTTTCATCCGTAGTCGGATGGTGATCTTATGTATGATGTTGTATTCGTGTGGCATTGTATGCCTTTTGTATGTATCCCCATCTATTATGTAATGTTGATGTAATGATGTCCACCTTGCAAAAGCGTATCAATATGCGGTTCTATCCTTGGTGAGACCTTTGAGTCTCTTTAGGATAGTATCGCATATTGGGCGTGACAGCTGGTCACTATGAGGAACTTGAAAGACGAAAGAACTAAGATTTTCCCCTCAACTACGAGGGGAGGTAAGGAACTGCCATCTAGCTCTGCACTAGATTCTCCTTTTGTTTTGATTAAGCTTGCGACACCTAAACCTGCTTCTGCTATGAATTCCGATATGTCGCATGTTATTGATGATGCCACTTCTACTATGCATGATACTTATGATGAAACTATTTCTATGCCTGATACTACTGTGCCATTAGGTGAATATCTTGATGAACAACTTGCTAGGGTTAGAGAGAATGAAATTATTGAAAATGATATTATTGAAGATAGTGATGATGAAGGTTCTCCCCCTAAGTATGAATTGTCTGTTGTTCCAGAGGGTTATGTTATGGATGAAGAAACTACTAGATCTCTTGTAATGATAGATTTGGTCTTAAGAAGTTATTAGCTAAATGGAAACAGAAATCTCTAAATGCTAGAATGAATATGACCCTGCTTTTGCTACTTCACCGATCTTTGTTACTGATAAGGATTATGAATTCTCTCTCAATCCTGAGATAATTACTTTGGTTGAATCTGATCCTTTTTATGGCAATGAATCTGAAACTGTTGTGGCACATCTTACTAAGTTGAATGATATAGCCACCCTGTTCACTAATGATGAGAAATCTCGCTACTATTATATCCTTAAGATATTTCCATTCTAATTAAAGGGTGATGCTAAAACTTGGTTTAATTCTCTTGATCCTGGTTGTGTGCGTAGTCCCCAGGATATGATTTATTACTTCTCTGCTAAATATTTCCTTGCTCATAAGAAACAAGCTGCCTTGAGGGAAGTATATAACTTTGTGCAAATTGAAGAAGAGAGTCTCCCACAAGCTTGGGGGAGGCTTCTCCGGTTGCTTAATTCTTTGCCTGATCATCCTCTTAAGAAAAATGAAATACTTGATATCTTTTATAATGGACTAACCGATGCTTCCAAGGACCACTTGGATAGTTGTGCTGGTTGTGTTTTTAGGGAAAGAACAATCGATCAAGCTGAATTGCTATTGAATAATATGTTGACTAATGAAAATAATTGGACTCTTCCTGAGCCGATTCCTAAACCTACTCCGAAGAAGAGAAGTGTTCTATTTCTCAGTCCTGAAGATATGCAAGAGGCAAAGAAATCTATAAAAGAAAAAGGTATTAAAGCTGAAGATGTTAAGAATTTACCTCCTATTGAAGAAATACATGGTCTTAATTTTCCACCTATTGAAGAAACACATGGTCTTGATAACCTAACAAAGGTAGTAAAGGTAAATTCTCTCTATAGATATGATAAAGTTGAAATCCCGTCTACTAAGTTTCCTAGCCAATGTTTAGATGAATTTGATGACTTTATGGCTAGACAAGAAAACTTCAATGCTTATGTTGGTAGAGAATTAAAGAGTAATGCTTACATGATTAGACGCTTGAGTGATTATATGGCTAGAGTTAAAGGTGAACTTAAACTCATTAGTAAATATGCTTCTATGGTTACCACTCAAGCAGAACAAGTACTTAAATCTCAGAGTGATTTGCTTGATGAATTAAATAATAAACATGACTTTGTTGTTAGAGTGGCTACTAGAACTGGTAGAATGACTCAGGAACCTTTGTATCCTGAAGGCCACCCTAAAAGAATTGAGCAAGATTCTCAGAGAAATAATTTAGATGCACCTAGTCCTTCTAAAAAGAAGAAAAAGAAAATTGATAGGACTTTGCATGCTTCTAGTGAACCTGTTGTGGACACACCTGAGAATCCCAATGATATTTCTATTTCTGATGCTAAAACACAATCTGGTGATGAACATGAACCTAGTGATAATGTTAATGATAATGTCCATGTTGATGCTCAACCTAGCAATAACAATTATGTAGAGATTGAACCTGCTGTTGATCTTGATAACCCACAATCAAAGAATCAACGTTATGATAAAAGAGACTTTGTTTCTAGGAAGCACCGTAAATAAAGAGAACCATGGGTTCAGAAACCCATGCCTTCTCCTCCTAAGCCATCCAAGAAAAAGGATGATGAGAATTTTGAGCACTTTGCTGAAATGATTAGACCTATCTTCTTACGTATGCGCTTGACTGATATGCTTAAAGTAAATCCTTATGCTAAATACATGAAAGATATTATTACAAATAAAAGAAAGATACCGAAAACTGAAATTTCCACCATGCTTGCTAATTATACTTTTAAAGGTGGGATACCAAAGAAACTAGGAGATCCAGGAGTACCAACTATTCCTTGCTCCATTAAAAGAAGCTATGTTAAAACTGCTTTATGTGATCTTGGAGCCGGTGTTAGTGTTAAGCCTCTCTCTTTATATCGTAGACTTGAATTGAATAAGTTGACACCTACTGAAATATCTTTGCAAATGGCTGATAAATCAACAGCTATACCTGTCGGTATTTGTGAGGATGTGCCTGTTGTGGTTGCAAACATCACTATCTTAATAGACTTTGTTATTCTTGATATTCCCGAGGATGATAGTATGTCGATTATCCTTGGTACACCCTTTTAGAATACTGCAGGGGCTGTTATTGATTGCAACAAAGGCAATGCCACTTTTCATGTTAATGGTAATGAGCATACGGTACACTTTCTGAGGAAACAACCTCAAGTTCATAGCATCAATTCTATTGGAAAAATTCCAACTAATCATTATTGGAGGTTTTGAATTTCCTCTTCCTACTATCAAGAAGAAATATGATATTCTTATTATTGGGGATGTTCATATCCCCGTTGAGGTAACCTAGTGTTATTCGAAATTTCTATGGTTCCATGTTATTCGGAATGAGTTTGTTAACAAGACTTGATCAACCTTGTTAGTGGATTCCTTTTGATGATCATGAGATGGATGAAACTAGAAGGCACAACCTTCTGTACCCTCCTTTTACTTTCTATTATTTAGATTAAATAGAGTAAAAATAGTATTATCTGTCTGTTTTCTGAATTATCCAAAAAAATCCCGAAAATAAAAGTTCTCCAAATGCCCTGCCAATTTAATATGATTTTTTCTGGAATATTTGAGAATTTTTGGCACTGAGAACACAGCAGGGGGGCAAGCACCTGGCCATGAGGGTCCAAGGTGCGCCCACCCCTACAGTGCGCGCCCCCTGCCTCATGGGCCCACGGTGGGCCCCCTCCACTTATTCCTACACCCACACACTTCTTCTTCCTCCCCAAAAAATCACCACCCAACTCAAGCACGAGTCCTAGCTCATTTTGCTGCGACTTTCGATCTCCTTGCTCAAAGCTCCATTCACAAAACTGCTTTGGGAGATTGTTCCTTGGTATGTGACTCCTCCAATGGTCCAATTAGTTTTTGTTCTAGTGCTTTATTCATTGCAAATTTTTGCTGCCTTGGTGACCCTGTTCTTGAGCTTGCATGTCAAATTTATGAGGTCCCAAGTAATTCTAATGCATGATATAGGCTCTAGGCACTTGTGGGAGTAGTTGCTATCAATCTTATTAAGTTTGATTCACTTTTATTTTGAGTTACTAAACATTTCAGAAATTTTCGGAAAATGATCAAGAGATTTTTGAGGGGCTCTTCTAGCCAAGGCTCCAAGGACAAACAAGCTAAGGAGAAAGAAAAGGCCAAGTATAATCTTCCTCGTGTGGCGGAAGTACGCCCGTGTGAATGGCCTTGTGATAATTTCTTGAGAGCAGCCGGAATTTATGAAGACTTTTATTCTTTGGCTGATAATGCGGGCCTCACCGACTTCCTCAATGACCAGGCTGAACAGTATCTCTTACTCACCAATACTTTCGTGCAAAACTTCTACTATTATCCTAAGAATTCACCTCCTTCAGTAGCTTTCCATTTATATGATGAGGCTAGGGAGATGTCATTACATGATTTTTGCGCGGTTTGCAAAATACCCTTTGAGGGCAGCTTAGAGGAACCATATCATAAAGATGTGGATGGTTTTATTGATACTATTACTGTAGGGGAATCGAGGAAGGTTTCCGATTGTGACGCCTGGGTAATGAAGCTACAGTGAACCTCTGATAATGATACCACGTCACCTCCGTTACTGTTGCTAATCTCATATTAGATCAAAACCGATTCAAAATCCAAATTCAAAAACAAGTCAAACAATTAAAGTTTTGAAAAGTCAAAACTAAAATGTTCTTATTGTGACAAATAATTCAGAAGAGATATTGGTGGAGAAACCAAGACTTTATAAAATGTTTAAATGCACTAAACTAATTAAATCAGTAGCTAAAACCATTAATTAAATGCCTTTTATATTTTGTAAAATATTAAACTATATTATCTTGGGTTGAAACTTTTTGTGGTCGTGATATAATTTGAACATCAATTTAGGTGCCACTTTGGTATTTAATTAAAACCAAAATAATTATGAACTAAAAGAAAACAAAAAAAGGAAAAAGGAACCCCCCCCCTCACCAGGCTTCGGCCCAGCCGGCCGCCAGGCCAACTAGGCCGGCCCATCTAGCTACCGTCCCCTTCCTCCTGTTCACAGGGGGGATCGTGGCAGAGATCCCCTGGCTGTGGCCGAGGCATGTCGCCGTGGCAACCATCCGCCGTCCTCCACGACGCCAACTTGACGCACCCGAGCCCCCTCGTCGAACCCTAGCTCACTCTCCCATCCCCCTCGCGCCGCTCTCTCCTTCCCCGCACGAGCCCAAAGCACTTCCTCCATGGCCTTTGTCGATCTCGCGGCCATCGTCACCCCCACGCCCCGAGACCGCGCCTAGGAGATGCGTCGTTGTCCACTACGTCCCCTACAAGGACTCATTCGAGCTCTGCGCCTCTCCATCGCCGGATCCACATCGTCTTCTACCTTCGGCCATTGGAGCTCGTCGTCGATTCGTCGCCCCCTCTGCACTCCGTGACCTCGACGGGCCTTCTTGAGCCCTCTCGGTGAGCTCCCTCTCGAAACCCTTCTCTGCCCCGCTCGTTTTGGAGCCCGTAGCCGCCGATACTGTGGATGCAGCTCCGCCGTCCGCCATTGCCATCCGGGAGCTCGTGTCCAACCTCCTCCGCTTGAACGGGTGACACAGACGCGCTCCTGGGATCCCCAGGAGGTCAACGAGCCTGACCGCAAGCCTCGCCGTGCCCCGAGGCGACATAACCAACCTCGCCCGTAACCACCGCCGCCGCACGTCGTCGTAGCTGTCGACTCCGGCCACCCCCGCGCCAACCACGGCCACCATCGGACGCGGCGCATCGCGCCTGTCCCGTAGAGCCCCAAAACGCCCTCAGCCGTGCCCTGTGGCGCGTTTCCGGCGAGGTCCCGTGCCGCGCCGCCATCCTGGAGGTCGCCGCTAGTGCGTCAACGCCACCCACCGACGTGGCCGGCCTGGGACCCCCCTGGGTCACTGACCATGGGCCCTAAGGGCCTGGCCGGCTTGTTGACCCGGTCAACAATGCTGACTGGACCGGCCCATGCAACTGACAAATGGGGCCCACCTCTTAATTAAAGAAATTAATTAAGCTAATTTAATTAACCTAACCTGACACTAACAGGTGGGCCCACTAGTTTAACTAACTATTTTTAGTTTAGTTTTTAACTCTGTTTAACCCGCTCTCTATGACAGATGGGTCCCAGGCGTCAGGTTTGACCTGGACTGGATGGTTCACTGCTGACGTTAGCATGACGTTATACTGGCACAATAATTCTTTTCAAATTAATTAAATAAACTAATTTCAAAATATTGTTTAGAAATTTGAAAATTAATATAAATTAAACCGTAACTCGGATGAAAATACTTTGTACATGAAAGTTGCTCAGAACGACAAGACGAATCTAGATACGCAACCCGTTCGTCCGCCACGCGTCCCTAGCTTAGTGAACATGCAAAATTTCACCTCCGGTTCATCTGTCCGAACACGCGAAACACCGGGGATACTTTTCCGGATGTTTCCCCCTTTCGTCGGTATCACCGACTACCGCGTTAGGGCACACCTAACACCGCTCATTGTCATGTCTTGCTTCGTCATGCTTATGTTTGCATTATATTTATTGTTCCTTCCCCCTCTTCTCTCCGTTAGACTACGAGACCGATGTTGCTGCTGCCCCGTTCGACTACGGAGTTGATGACCCCTCCTTGCCAGAGCAACCAGGCAAGCCCCCCCCCCCCTTGATCACCAAATATCGCCTATTCTCCTCTATACTGCTTGCATTAGAGTAGTGTAGCATGTTACTGCTTTCCGTTAATCCTATTCTGATGCATAGCATGTCATTGTTGCTACAGTCATTGATACCTTACCCGCAATCCTAAATGCTTAGTATAGGATGCTAGTTTATCATCATTGGCCCTACATTCTTGTCAGTCTGCCTTGCTATACTATTGGGCCGTGATCACTCGGGAGGTGATCACGGGTATATACTATACATATATACATACTACAGATGGTGACTAAAGTCGGGTCAGCTCGATGAGTACCCGCAAGTGATTCTGATGAGGGGGCTGAAAGGACATGTGGGTCCATCCTGGTAGAGGTGGGCCTGGGTTCCCGACGGCCCCCCGACTGTTACTTTGTGGCAGAGCGACAGGGCAGGTTGAGACCACCTAGGAGACAGGTGGGCCTGGCCCTGTTCAGCGTTCGCGGATACTTAACACGCTTAACGAGATCTTGGTATTTGATCTGAGTCTGGCTACTGGCCTATACGCACTAACCAACTACGCGAGAACAGTTATGGGCACTCGGCATCGTGGTATCAGCCGAAACCTTCTTAACGTCAGCAACTGAGCGGCGCACGCCGGGTTGGACTACGTTAACGCAACTTCCTTTGTAATGGAGGTTGCTAGGTCTGCTCACCGGCCGCATACGCAACGTGCAGGTGTGCTAAGGGCGATGGGCCTAGACCCCTGTGCGCTTAGGTTTAGACCGGCGTGCTGACCTCTCTGTTGTGCCTAGGTGGGGCTGCAATGTGTTGATCTTCCGAGGCCGGGCATGACCCAGGAAAGTGTGTCCGGCCAAATGGGATTGAGCGTGTTGGGTTATGTGGTGCACCCCTGCAGGGAAGTTAATCTATTCGAATAGCCGTGATCTTCGGTAACATGACGACTTGGAGTTGTACCTTGACCTTATGACAACTAGAACCGGATACTTAATAAAACACACCCAGACAAGTTCCACAGACAACACGGTGATCACTTTTCCACAGGGCAACGAGGGGAGGATCGTCGGGTAGGATTATGCTATGCGATGCTACTTCGAGATGCTACTTGGAGGACTTCAGTCTACTCTCTTCTATATGCTGCAAGACGGAGGCTGGCAGAAGCGTAGTCTTCGATAGGACTAGCTATCCCCCTCTTATTCTGGCATTCTACAGTTCAGTCCACTGATATGGCCTCCTTACACATATACCCATGCATATATAGTGTAGTTCCTTGCTTGCGAGTACTTTGGATGAGTACTCACGGTTGCTTTCTCCCCCCTTTTCCCCCTTTCCTTTCTTTCTGGTTGTCGCAACCAGATGCTGGAGTCCAGGAGCCAGACGCCACCGTCGACGATGACTCCTACTACACCGGAGGTGCCTACTATTACGTGCAGCCCGCTAACGACGACCAGGAGTAGTTAGGAGGATCCCAGGCAGGAGGCATGCGCCTCTTTCGATCCGTATCCCAGTTTGTGCTAGCCTTCTTAAGGCAAACTTGTTTAACTTATGTCTGTACTCAGATATTGTTGCTTCCGCTGACTCGTCTATGATCGAGCACTTGTATTCGAGCCCTCGAGGCCCCTAGCTTGTATTATGATGCTTGTATGACTTATTCTATGTTTTAGAGTTGTGTTGTGATATCTTCCCGTGAGTCCCTGATCTTGATCGTACACATTTGCGTGCATGATTAGTGTACGATTGAATCGGGGGCGTCACAAGTTGGTATCAGAGCCGACTGCCTGTAGGAATCCCCTTTCCAACTCCTTGGCCGAAGTCGAGTCTAGATATTACAAAACTATTTTACTAACATGGATGTGTGGCCCATGGGCCCACGTCGCCATTGGGTGGTAGTAGGATCTTTTATTCCTCGACCTTTACTCTGGGACTCTGAACTCTCTTCCATTCAGGTTAAATGATTTTGCTAAAATCTAACTTTAGTTTCTCGAAAATACTTCCTCCCGGAGAGCCCCTTCATGCTAGATGATCGCCTGCTGCACCAGAAGATTCTGAAGACACTCTCTGATGCTTTCCCGAGACCCTTGTGTCCTTGGACATTGCGATCCCTACAACCAATAAATCTTTATGGATAACTACATACACTTGTCGTCCATAGCTTCACTTCCAGTTGTTCTTGTTATTACAAGATATCCTGAAATACTTCGGATATTCCGAGAATACTTTGTGCCTATTGCCTTGTAGTTACTAGCCACGTAAATATCCCTACGGATAATTCCTCGCACTTGTCGAGTATCCACTCATCCCTAACCGTTCATGTGTTTCACATAAGTCCTCGAAATACCATTCGATTTTCTGAAAATCCTCAATAGCCCATTGCTCTTGATTTCCTTGCCTTCCTGCATTATGGTTAATTCCATACTTCTAGTAATCTCCATTGACATCCTCTGTCACTATCATTTCGGGTCACTTGATTCGATATGTTGCGAATGCTCACAATCCTCAATCAGATCCTAGAATTCATCCTTCTGGCTCAGACGTCATTTTGAACATGAGCTGGTCCTCGACCAATCAAGTTGTCGTCGAATGTACCCCTAAGTCTATTCAACTTATCCATCCTTAATCAAAGTTTTTGCCTCTGAGCCCTTGATTTGGAAATTATGATTCTTTGCCTTTGAGCTTTGAGTTAGTCAGTTGTTTCTGTAATCTAAGGCCCTTGCCTTGATTCTTCCTCTGATTGTGTGCCGATGCGCACATCAGCTCTGTTGTGGACCGTCAGATCCTTTGTTGGATTTTTTCCGACACCGTCCTTCGTATTCCTTAAACTTGTGAGCTTTTCCTCAGATACATAATGCCTTTGGTAAATTGTATCCCCTGCTTTTGTCAACCATGCCCTGCTCCCGAGCTTAAGTTATTTACTCCGAAGTTGTGGTATATGTTTCTACGATGCCCCGATGGGTTGAACCTATGCCTTCCTTAATCTATGTGAACCCGAAAAATCTCACGGATCATATTTATCTGGTATTGCACCAGATAAATTTTTTCAACAACTAATGTCATTTTTGAAAAGCGAGAGGTGAATGGAAGGTTATACATTGAAGAAGTGGGAGTCGACCTTGAACTTGTGTTCATGCCCATGGACACGATGTAGATCCTACCATAGAAGCTTCTTGTAATAATAACTATTTCGTTGATATAATATCATCTGGTATCTGTGAATTGATCCTATGCAGTCGTGGTTCCGACCATATTTTCTCTTTGATCCCATTTCTCGGACAAGTTAAAGCACTTATCTTTTGCAATTCAATACACCAGTCCAACCTCTACCTTGATCTACCGTCGAGTATTACCCTCTGGTATCTCGAGAGTATCTAAGAACTGTGTTGCATCTTATAAGTCTTCATCAGCTATTATTTCTCACTGATTCCAATTTTTGTTCATGAGTTCTGAGTTGTTAGTCGCTCAAGAACACCGGTAAGTGAACCGATTCCGCATTATGGTTCGATAACTCTAAGTAATCTTTGTTGCTTATGAGTTTAATAATCCTTCAAGTCATTCCTAGCCTGATCGGCTATATCATTACTGTGCTAAATTTTAATTGTGCTACCTAGTCCTTCTTTCCGGAGCACAATTTTCGATGTTGAGCTAACCTTACGTCGATCTTCCTCCTCATATAACTTCGCCTTAAAAATAGTGAGCTTGATTTCGAGTTTGTGTCGTATCTGTGGCTCCAATAATCTTTTGTAGCATCAGTCCTTTTGCTTGATGTAGTCGTTGTTCAATTGCTTCTTCGTGGATCCTCTCGACAACAAATTGTCGTGATCATCATCAACATTTTGACTCCTTCCAGGATATCAATGGAATTCTTGATGTTAAGTGCCATCCTTGTTCCTTGGTAATTTCAGTTACCATCAACAACATCCTTACCTTCCTTTCATCACAAACTTGTTCATGTTATGGATGCAACTTGCTATCCAGCCCGTATTATGATCTACCTTGAAGTATTACTGCCTTTTTGTCAAGGATGTTGTGAGAATTTCACCACCTCTTGAGAATTCTTGATATAAGTGATACTTCACCATCACCATTCTTTTCTTGGTCCCCGTGTTGTTCCTAACAGGAATACCGAGAGATGGACTAGTAATTTTAAAACTTCTGGCAACCTTATTGCTTTGAAGTTAATGGTCAACATTTCATTCTTAGACCATTGGTTATCGAACCGCCATTCTAACATTGTTTGTGCTACCTAGCCCATATTTCGGGTGCACATTTCAACCAATGTTTAACTGTGTATGTTTTCCTCGAGCATACATCATTAAGTCATTTGATCTGACAAATGTTATCTCCTAGTTTACATAACTGTGGAAATCCATATTTTTGGAAATCTCAATGAGTTGACGATGAGTCCATCAGCCACCTCCCCTTCCTCTCTTTAGTTTAATAATGAACTTTTGTTTCGGAACTCGCTTCCATAGTTCATCTTCCGAGAATCTTACAATGTCATCTCGAGATTTTGTGTTGCACCTTTCTTCTCAGGCATATTGAGTATGAGGTATCCTGACACCAATCAGATCTAAATCTCGGTCAGATATGATGGTTGGGACAACTTTCCAGGAGTTATGATGTTGGTCCTTTGATGACCCGGTAATATGATGTCATGCCTAGCACCCTAGTTGGAGGACCTATCATTATAATTTCTTTTGCAAGGATAACCTTTCTTCCTCGAGGAAATTGTAAGGCTTATTTTATAAGTTGTTCCTGATGGATCCTTTAGTATCCAAAGTCTGATCTTGCTTGAAACACCATATCATTGCTATCTCGAAGCATGTCTATGGTACTCTGATTTTCAACAGGAACATTTGAAGCCCAATGCTAAATGTTTCCTGCTCAATTACCCAAACACCGCTGTATGGGTAATGTCATGAAAATTCTCTCCCCTACCTAAAGAGTTTTCTCCATTATATCCTATCTTGGATATCGTGCTCTAATTGCCCTTGGGAAGGATATACCCTTGAAATATGTGTTTAAACACATTTTCCTTTCCATTGTTCTGTTTAATCTGATATTCGTATTTTCCTTTCCGTTGGTTGGTTTAACGTGTCTTGTGATCTATATGATCTAAGCAGTAATATTCTCCTGCTTATGTAAACATCTTGGTGTACAATTCTGTCAGCAAGACCCTGTTACTATTGTTGATGACATTCCGGTATCCACCGATGGACGAGAACTTTGCTAATGGTCCGCCTCATTCAACGAGCAGGAAAAGGGTTCTCTTCATCCCTCGCCCTTGGTACCGACGTTGTTGCCAACATAACTGACATGCTACCCTCTGCCAGGCCTTACTTACATGATCGTGCAAGACGTCATCACCTTCCTACTTTTAACCCACATGGTGGGCCCATAACCCATAGTTCCATAGGATCGAAACCTGACTCTCCTGTACACCCCCTATTCCCAAAGTTATTTCTCCCGCGTGGCCTCGTATGTAATTCATGAGCCACCTTCCTAGTGATCTATTCTGGTATCAGATGCAATACTTATTCCCATTGCTCTGAACCCCTTTCACATTTCGTATCAGGCAACGAACGATTGCCTATGCACTCGAGACTTCTACTTTGCACCTTCTTACTTTGCTCTCGATAATTTCTTAAGTTTCAATTCGAGAGTTGCTTTTCACCACCTTCCCTAATGTTATCTACCGGATAAGCAACCATGCAGAGTTCCGTTCTTTCGAGTTACCCCTTATCATTTTACGTAAGTACGATGGAGTTCCCAAAGAAAGGACGACAACTTTGTCCCGACGCACCGAAGTAGAGGAATGGAGGAATAAACATCATGGAACAAAATCTTTGAGAAGAGCAACCAGGATTGAGAATGCTCGTTAGAATTTCGTAACAAAATCCCCTCCCCCTCACTTCTCCTCTTAAATCTAGGGACGAGATTTCTTGTAGTGGAGGAGAATTGTGACGCCCGGGTAATTAAGCTACAGTGAACCTCTGCTAATGATACCACGTCACCTCCGTTACTGTTGCTAATCTCGTGTTAGATCAAAACCGATTCAAAATCCAAATTCAAAAACAAGTCAAACAATTAAAGTTTTCAAAAGTCAAAACTAAAATGTTCTTATCGTGACAAATAATTCAGAAGAGATATTGGTGGAGAAACCAAGACTTTATAAAATGTTTAAATGCACTAAACTAATTAAATCAGTAGCTAAAACCATTAATTAAATGCCTTTTATATTTTGTAAAATATTAAACTATATTATTTTGGGTTGAAACTTTTTGAGGTCGTGACATAGTTTGAACATCAATTTAGGTGCCACTTTGGTATTTAATTAAAACCAAAATAATTACGAACTAAAAGAAAACAAAAAAAGGAAAAGGACCCCCCCCCCTCACCAGGCTTCAGCCCAGCTGGCCACCAGGCCAACCAGGCCGGCCCATCTAGCTACCGTCCCCTTCCTCCTGTTCACATGGGGGATCGTGGCAGAGATCCCCCAGCTGTGGCCGAGGCATGTCGCCGTGGCAACCATCCGCCGTCCTCCATGGCGCCTACTTGACGCACCCGAGCCCCCTCATCGAACCCTAGCTCACTCTCCCATCCCCCTCGCGCTGCTCTCTCCTTCCCCGCACGAGCCCGAAGTACTTCCGCCATGGCCTTCGTCGATCTCGTGGCCACCGTCAACCCCACGCCCCGAGACCGCGCCTAGGAGATGCGCCGTCGTCCACTACGTCCCCTACGAGGACTCATTCGAGCTCTGCGCCTCTCCATCGCCGGATCCACATCGCCTTCTACCTTCGGCCATCGGAGCTCACCGTCGATTCGTCGCCCCCTCTGCACTCCGTGACCTCGCCGGGCCTTCTTGAGCCCTCTCGGTGAGCTCCCTCTCGAAACCCTTCTCTGCCCCGCTCGTTTTGGAGCCCGTAGCCGCCGATACTGTGGACGCAGCTCCGCCGTCCGCCATTGCCATCCGGGAGCTCGTGTCCAACCTCCTCCGCTTGAACGGGTGACACAGACGCGCTCCTGGGATCCCCAGGAGGTCAACGAGCCCGATCGCAAGCCTCGCCGTGCCCCGAGGCGATGTAACCAACCTCGCCCGTAACCACCGCCGCCGCACGTCGTCGTAGCTATCGACTCCGGCCACCCCCGCGCCAACCACGGCCACCATCGGACGCGGCGCACCGCGCCCGTCCCGTAGAGCCTCAAAACGCCCTCAGCCGTGCCCTGTGGCGCGTTTCCGGCGAGGTCCCGTGCCGCGCCGCCATCCTGGAGGTCGCCGCTGGCACGTCAACGCCGCCCACCGACGTGGCCGACCTAGGACCCCCACTGGGTCACTGACCCATGGGCCCTAAGGGCCTGGCCGGCTTGTTGACCCGGTCAACAATGCTGACTGGACCGGACCATGCAACTGACAAATGGGGCCCACCTCTAAATTAAAGAAATTAATTAAGCTAATTTAATTAACCTAACCTGACACTAACAGGTGGGCCCACTAGTCTAACTAACTATTTTTAGTTTAGTTTTTAACTCTGTTTAACCCACTCTCTATGACAGATGGGTCCCAGGCGTCAGGTTTGACCTGGACTAGATGGTTGACTGCTGTCGTCAGCATGACGTTATGTTGGCACAATAATTCTTTTCAAATTAATTAAATAAACTAATTTCAAAATAATGTTTAGAACTTTGAAAATTAATATAAATTAAACCGTAACTCGGATGAAAATACTTTGTACATGAAAGTTGCTCAAAACGACGAGACGAATCCAGATATGCAGCCCGTTCGTCCGCCACGCGTCCCTAGCTTAGTGAATATGCAACATTTCACCTCCGGTTCATCTGTCCGAACAAGCGAAACACCGGGGATACTTTCCCGGATGTTTCCCCCTTTCGTCGGTATCACCGACTACCGCGTTAGGGCACACCTAACACCGCTCATTGTCATGTCTTGCTTCGTCATGCTTATGTTTGCATTATATTTATTGTTCCTTCCCCCTCTTCTCTCCGTTAGACTACGAGACCGATGTTGCTGCTGCCCCGTTGGACTACGGAGTTGATGACCCCTCTTTGCCAGAGCAACCAGGCAAGTCCCCCCCCTTGATCACCAGATATCGCCTATTCTCCTCTATACTGCTTGCATTAGAGTAGTGTAGCATGTTACTGCTTTCCGTTAATCCTATTCTGATGCATAGCCTGTCATTGTTGCTACAGTCATTGATACCTTACCCGCAATCCTAAATGCTTAGTATAGGATGCTAGTTTATCATCATTGGCCCTACATTCTTGTCAGTCTGCCTTGCTATACAATTGGGCCATGATCACTCGGGAGGTGATCACGGGTATATACTATACATATATACATACTACAGATGGTGACTAAAGTCGGGTCAGCTCGATGAGTACTCGCAAGTGATTCTGATGAGGGGGCTGAAAGGATAGGTGGCTCCATCCTGGTAGAGGTGGGCCTGGGTTACCGACGGCCCCCGACTGTTACTTTGTGGCGGAGCGACAGGGCAGGTTGAGACCACCTAGGAGACAGGTGGGCCTGGCCCTGTTCGGCGTTCGCGGATACTTAACACGCTTAACGAGATCTTGGTATTTGATCTGAGTCTGGCTACTGGCCTATAAGCACTAACCAACTACGCGAGAACAGTTATGGGCACTCGGCATCGTGGTATCAGCCGAAACCTTCTTGACGTCAGCAACTGAGCGGCGCACGCCGGGTTGGACTACGTTAACGCAACTTCCTTTGTAATGGAGGTTGCTAGGTCTGCTCACCGGCCGCGTACGCAACGTGCAGGTGTGCTAAGGGTGATGGGCCCAGACCCCTGTGCGCTTAGGTTTAGACCGGCGTGCTGACCTCTCTGTTGTGCCTAGGTGGGGCTGCGATGTGTTGATCTTCCCAGGCCGGGCATGACCCAGGAAAGTGTGTCCAGCCAAATGGGATCGAGCGTGTTGGGTTATGTGGTGCACCCCTGCAGGGAAGTTAATCTATTCGAATAGCCGTGATCTTCGGTAACAGGACGACTTGGAGTTGTACCTTGACCTTATGACAACTAGAACCGGATACTTAATAAAACACACCCAGACAAGTTCCACAGACAACCCGGTGATCGCTTTTCCACAGGGCGACGAGGGGAGGATCACCGAGTAGGATTATGCTATGCGATGCTACTTCGAGATGCTACTTGGAGGACTTCAGTCTACTCTCTTCTACATGCTGCAAGACGGAGGCTGGCAGAAGCGTAGTCTTCGATAGGACTAGCTATCCCCCTCTTATTCTGGCATTCTACAGTTCGGTCCACTGATATGGCCTCCTTACACATATACCCATGCATATATAGTGTAGTTCCTTGCTTGCGAGTACTTTGGATGAGTACTCACGGTTGCTTTCTCCCCCCTTTTCCCCCTTTCCTTTCTTTCTGGTTGTCGCAACCAGATGCTGGAGTCCAGGAGCCAGACGCCACCGTCGATGACGATTCCTACTACACTGGAGGTGCCTACTATTATGTGCAGCCCGCTGACGATGACCAGGAGTAGTTAGGAGGATCCCAGGCAGGAGGCCTGCGCCTCTTTCGATCCGTATCCCAGTTTGTGCTAGCCTTCTTAAGGCAAACTTGTTTAACTTATGTCTGTACTCAGATATTGTTGCTTCCGCTGACTCGTCTATGATTGAGCACTTGTATTCGAGCCCTCGAGGCCCCTGGCTTGTATTATGATGCTTGTATGACTTATTCTGTGTTTTAGAGTTGTGTTGTGATATCTTCCCGTGAGTCCCTGATCTTGATCGTACACATTTGCGTGCATGATTAGTGTACGATTGAATCGGGGGCGTCACACCGATGCAAGAATTACTAGCATACATTTTCCTATTTTACGCTACTTTGCCATATTTGCTAGTCGATGCTTAATTGGTTGCGGAAATTGTGGAAACCTTAGTGTTCCTGATATTATTATTCTGTTCCATGCTTTATTCCGTGATAACTCTACTAGTATGGGTGCTATTATTGCTAAACGATTAAGCCTGAACCGTACAGAAGGCCCCATCTTTGGAGGTATCTATGTCGCACGCCTTGCTAAACATTTCAGGATACCCATTAGGAATTTTGAGAAAGAGGAAAAGTTGTCGCCTCCTACTTTTCTAGATTATAAGAGTGTGGTAGCACATGAGTTTATTGTTAACAATGATGATAATATGCTCCTGTATAACCTGAGATATAATAAGAAACACAACGAGATTATTATCTTGCCTACGCCCTCTTTGTTTGATTTAACTGCAGGCCATTACCTCGTCTTGCCAACGGCTGTTTACGCGCACCGAGGCCAGACATCAGCTCCAGAGCCCGAGCCGGAACCACCACTGGATCCTTATCGTTCATCATCTTATCAGTGGGACCCGGAGCAGATCGCCAGTCAGTGGCAGTACGATGACACTCCGCAGTACACCGGGGAGAGTAGCCGCGGTCCATGGGCATAGACCAACTGAGGCCAAAAGCCTAAGCTTGGGGGAGTACATATCTCTCACCGACATTACATTTATGTTCACACACTCATTCTAGTTGTCGGTTGTTCATACTTTTTCATTGTACTATCCATGCTAGTTTAATTTCTTTTTCTAGCTTTCTTCTTGTGTGTTTGAATAACTTTAAGAAAAACCAAAAAAATTAGTTAGTTTAATTTCCATGCTTGTAGTAGTAAATAAAATGAAAACCCAAAAAGATTTCTCGTTCTTCTTTTACTTGTTGGGAGCTTTCCCGTGTAAATAGTTTTATTTCTTTTCTTTCGTTTGGGGGTCGAGAGGAGAAGACCATGATGAAAATGTTTAGTGGCTCTCATATGCATGATTGTTTATTTAACCAAGAGCACATATTTCCTTGTCTTCTCCCTTGAATTGAATGCTTGCAGATTCCAGCTTAGTCCAATGGACGTCTACTATTATTATTATACACACCGTTCGGTCGTGCAAGTGAAAGGCACTAATGACGATATATGATGGACTGATTGAGATGAGAGAAGCTGGTATGAACTCGACCTCTCTTGTTTTTGTAAATATGATTAGTTCATCGTTCCTGATTCAGCCTATTATGAATAAACATGTCTACAATGACAATTAGAGATTATAGTTGCTTATGCCATGCTTAATTAGCTAAGGGCTTATAATGGTTTACCTTGCGTGCCAACATGCTATTAAAATGGTTGTGATGTGGTATGATAGGGTGGTATCCTCCTTTGAATGATTCGAGTGACTTGACTTGGCACATGTTCACGCATGTAGTTGAAACAAAATCAACTTAGCCTTCACAATATTTATGTTTATGGTGGATTATATCCTACTCATGCTTGCACTCGGTGTTGATTAATTTTAATGCATGTTCATAACTGTTGTCGCTCTCTCAGTTTGTCGCTTCCCAGTCTCTTGCTAGCCTTCACCTGTACTAAGCGGGAATATTGCTTGTGCATCCAAACTATGTAAACCCCAAAGTTATTCCATATGAGTCCACCATACCTTCCTATATGCGGTATTTACCTGTTGTTCCAAGTAAATTTGTATGTGCCAAACTCCAAACCTTCAAATGAAATTCTGTTTTGTATGCTCGAGCAGTTCATGTATCAAGTAGGGTTGTCTGTATCTTCCATGCTAGGTGGGTTATTCTCAAGAGGAGTGGACTCCGCTCCTCATTCACAAGAAAATGTCTGGTAACCGGGATGCCTAGTCCCATGATCAAAAGATCAAATCAAATCAAAATAATTAAACAAAACTCCCCCAGGATTGTTGCTAGTTGGAGGCACCCATTGTTTCAGGCAAGCCATGGATTGATGCTTGTTGGTGGTGGGGGAGTATAAACTTTACCATTCTATTTGGGAACCGCCTATAATGTGTGGATCATGGAAGATATCAAGATCTCATAGTTTTTATGTTGACAGTGAAAGTATACCGCTCAAAATGTTATTCATCTCTATTTCAAAATCGAGCTCTAGCACCTCTACAAATCCCTGCTTCCCTCTACGAAGGGCCTATCTATTTACTTTTATGCTGAGTCATCACTCTCTCATTAAAAAGCACCCTCTGGAGAGCACCGCTGTCATTTGCATGCATTACTATTAGTTTATATTGGGTATGACTATGACTGGATCTCTTTTACCATGAATCACAAATTTTAGTCAGTCCTTGATCTTTAAAGGTGCTCTGCATTTATGTTTTGCGGTCTCAGAAAGGGCTAGCGAGTGTTATACCATATTATGATTGTTTTGAGAAAGTGTTGTCATCCAAGATTTATTATTATTGCTCGCTAGTTGATTATGCCATTGATATGAGTAAACATGAGACCTAAGTGTTATTGTGAATATGGTAAGTTCATAATCTTTGCTGAAAACTTGAATGTTGGCTTTACATATTTACAACAACAAGAGCAAACAGAGTTTGTAAAAGTTTTTCTTTATCACTTTCAGTTTGTCAACTCAATTTCTTGAGGACAAGCAATGGTTTAAGCTTGGAGGAGTTGATACGTCTCTATCGTATTTACTTTTCCAAACAGTTTTGCCCTTGTTTTGGACTCTAACTTGTATGATTTGAATGGAACTAACCCGGACTGACGCTGTTTTCAGCAGAACTACCATGGTGTTATTTTTGTGCAGAAATAAAAGTTCTCGGAATGACCAGAAAATCCACGGAGCAACTTTTCAGAAATAATAAAAAATATTGGCGAAAGAAATAGCGTTAGGGGGCCCACACCCTGTCCACGAGGGTGGGGGGCACGCCCCCTCCCCCTGGGCGCGCCCCCTGCCTTGTGGGCCCACTGGACGTCCACCGACCTCAACTCCAACTCCATATATTTGCTTTCACGGAGAAAAAAATCAAAGAGAAAGTTTCATCGCGTTTTATGATACGGAGCCACCGCCAAGCCCTAATCTCTCTCGGGAGGGCTGATCTGGAGTCCGTTCGGGGCTCCGGAGAGGGGGATTCATCGTCGTCGTCATCATCAACCATCCTCCATCACCAATTTCATGATGCTCACCGCCGTGCGTGAGTAATTCCATCATAGGCTTGCTGGACGGTGATGGGTTGCATGAGATTTACCATGTAATCAAGTTAGTGTTGTTAGGGTTTGATCCCTAGTATCCACTATATTCTGAGATTGATCTTGCTATGACTTTGCTATGCTTAATGCTTGTCACTAGAGCCCGAGTGCCATGATTTCAGATCTGAACCTATTATGTTTTCATGAATATATGTGAGTTCTTGACCCTATCTTGCAAGTCTATAGTCACCTATTATGTGTTATGATCCGACAACCCCGAAGTGACAATAATTGGGATACTTCTCGGTGATGACCGTAGTTTGAGGAGTTCATGTATTCACTAAGTGCTAATGCTTTGGTTTGGTTCTCTCTTAAAAGGAGGCCTTAATATCCCTTAGTTTCCATTAGGACCCCGCTGCCACGGGAGGGTAGGACAAAATATGTCATGCAAGTTCTTGTCCATAAGCACGTATGACTATATTCGGAATACATGCCTACATTACATTGATGAACTGGAGCTAGTTCTGTGTCACCCTATGTTATAACTATTACATGAGGAATCGCATCCGACATAATTATCCATCACTGATCCAATGCCTACAAGCTTTTCACATATTGTGCTTTGCTTATTTACTTTACCTTTGCTACTGTTACAATTACTACAAAACTTCTACCATTTGTTGCGATCCCCTATACTTGCGGGTTATCACTAGGGTTAAAAATAAACTAGGGAGGAGGAGGAAGGAGGGAGGAGGAGTAACTCTCAGTGGAGGATGGCCGGCGCGGGGGGGGGGGCGGCCGGCGGGGGAGGAGGGCCGGTGCGGGTGGGCGGCCGACGAGGGAGGAGGCCGGTGCAGGGGAGAGCGGCCAGCGGGGAAGGAGGGCCGGCATGGGCGAGGGCGGCCGGCAGGGGACGACGGACGGAGTGAGGGGATTGAGGGAGGATAGTGAGTGAGTGTGAGTGTGAATGAGTGAGATCGAGTGAGGGATGGCTGGTTGGGGAAGATAGGGTGGCTTTAGCAGTAGCGCATTTTAGGGTGAAGCGCTGCTGCTAAACGCCATAGCAGTAGCACCTTTCAGTCAAGAAGCGCTACTGCTATGCCCATAGCAGTAGCGCCTTATTTTAAAACGCGCTACTACTAAGTCTAAGCATGTAAAAATAAATATAGAAAATACATTGGTCATGAATGATCTTTTTGTGTAGAATCAAAATAGTCAACATGAATCCTCACCTATTTAGGTACAGGTGAAGATTCATATTGCAGCCACAAATCCAACACATAGAGTTCAATGAAGACCAAGTGCTTGTGATAGTTTGAGAAGTAACATATTTAAGGTGGTAAACATCATGTTTGCTTAGCAGTATGGGACTAAACTTAGTTGCAAGAGGGGATGATACTTAGCAGCAACGTGTGTTGGCGAGACGCACTACTGCTACGTACGTTAGCAGTAGCGCGTCTAAGGAAATGGCGCTACTACTATCCCTACTCTGAGGCAACGCCCTGGCAATTGTAGTAGTAGCGCTCTTTTAACCAAGCGTGTTACTGCTACTGTGATATTATAGCGCGGTTTTCTACAGAGCACTACTGCTAAGTAGCAGTCGCACTTGTTTTAAACCGTGCTTCTGGTATGATTCTGTGTATAAGGTTTTCCCTAGTAGTGTCACTGTATCACAAACTAATGTCTACTACACAACCTTCTTCTTGTAGACGTTGTTGGGCCTGCAAGTGCACAGGTTTGTAGGACAGTAGCAAATTTCCCTCAAGTGGATGACCTAAGGTTTATCAATCCGTGGGAGGAGTAGGATGAAGATGGTCTCTCTCAAGCACCCCTGCAACCAAATAACAAAAAGTCTCTTGTGTCCCCAACACACCCAATACAATGGTAAGTTGTATAGGTGCACTAGTTCGGCGAAGAGATGGTGATACAAGTGCAATATGGATAGTAGATATAGGTTTTTGTAATATGAAAATATAAAAACAGCAAGGTAACTAATGATAAAGGTGAGCGTAAACGGTATTGCAATGATAGGAAACAAGGCCTATGGTTCATACTTTCAATAGTGCAAGTTCTCTCAACAATAATAACATAGATAGATCATATAACAATCCCTCAACATGCAAACAAGAGTCACTCCAAAGCCACTATTAGCGGAGAACAAACGTTGAGATTATGGTAGGGTACGAAACCACCTCAAAGTTATTCTTTCGGATCGATCTATTCAAGAGTTCGTACTAGAATAACACCTTAAGACACAAATCAACCAAAACCCTAATGTCACCTAGATACTCCATTGTCACCTCAAGTATCCGTGGGCATGATTATACGATATGCATCACACAATCTCAGATTCATCCAACCAACACAAAGTACTTCAAAGAATGCCCCAAAGTTTCTACCGGAGAGTCAAGAAAATGTGTGCCAACCCCTATGCATAGGTTCAAGGGCGGAACCCGCAAGTTGGTCACCAAATCATACATCAAGTGGCACGTGATATCCCATTGTCACCACAGATAAACAAGGCAAGACATACATCAAGTGTTCTCAAATTAAAGACTCAATCCGATAAGGTAACTTCAAGAGGGAAACTCAATTCATCACAAGAGAGTAGAGGGGGAGAAACATCATAAGATCCAACTATAATAGCAAAGCTCGCGATACATCAAGATCGTGCCATAGAGAGAACACGAGAGAGAGAGATCAAACACATAGCTACTGGTACATACCCTCAGCCCCGAGGGTGAACTACTCCCTCCTCGTCATGGATAGCACCGGGATGATGAAGATGGCTACCGGTGATGGATTCCCCCTCCGGCAGGGTGCCGGAACAGGCTCCCGAGAGGTTTTTGGTGGCTACAGAGGCTTGCGGCGGCGGAACTCCCGGTCTATCTTGATATTCGATGGTTTTAGGGTACGTACGGTTATATAGGCGAAAGAAGTCGGTCGGGGGGTGATCGAGGGGTCCATGAGACAGGGGGCGTGCCCTGCAGGGGGCGGGGCGCCCTCCTATCTCGTGGCTACCTCGAGGATCTTCTGACGTGAATTTCAAGTCTTGAGGATCATATTCTTCCAAAAAATCACGCTGCCGAAGGTTTCATTCCGTTTGGACTCCGTTTGATATTCCTTTTCTTCGAAATACTGAAACAGGCAATAAAACAGCAATATGGGCTGGGCCTCCAGTTAATAGGTTAGTCCCAAAAGTAATATAGAAGTGTATGATAAAGCCCATAATCATTCAAAACAGATAATAAAATAGCATGAATGCTTCATAAATTATAGATATGTTGGAGACGTATGAGCATCCCCAAGCTTAGTTCCTACTCGTCCTCGAGTAGGTAAATGATAAAGAAATAATTTATGAAGTGTGAATGCTAGAAGGTGCACAAGTTTAATCAAATGATAATTTCAATCACCTTTTCTAGCATGATAATATGTCATAGCAATAGTTCATCTCATAAAACTTCTCACGAACAAGCAACAAGCAATTCACATGTTAAAGCATAGACCATAAACTTTCTTGAAAACTAGCAAACTTCATTCTTAGTCATCAAACAATTGCAATTCATCTTATTTTCAGGAATAGCAAACTCCACATACTCAACTATCATATAGTCTTCTACAATTGCTAACACTCACGCAATACTAATGGTTATGGAGTTTCAATCGGACACTAAGAAAGATAGGGGCTTATAGTGTTGCCTCCCAACGTATTCACCTTTGGGTGATGTCAACAATAATAGTTCAGGCTAACTTACATCCAATTGGATATATAAATCAGGATCACCCCAACACAAAGTGCTTGCCAAAGGATAAAATGAAAAAGGGAAAGGTGAAGATCACCTTGACTCTTGCATAAAAGTAAAATTCATAAAGTAAAAGATAGGCCCTTCACAGAGGGAAGCAGAGGTTGTCATGCGCTTTTAGGGTTGGATGCACAAAATCTTAATGCAAAAGAATGTCACTTTATATTTCCACTTCTATATGGACCTTTATTATGCAGTCCGTCGCTTTTATTGCTTCCATAACAAGAGATCATATAAAGCTATTTTCTTCACACCAAAAGATCATACATATTTAGAGAGCAATTTTTATTGCTTGCACCGATGACAACTTACTTGAAGGATCTTACTCAATCCAAGGTAGGTATGGTGGACTCTCATGGCAAAACTGGGTTTAAGGATATTTGGCAGCACAAGTAGTATCTCTACTTGGTGCAAGGAATTTTTGCTAGCATGAGGGGGAAAGGCAAGCTCAACATGTTTGAATGATCCATGACAATATACTTTAACTGAGATGTCGGAAAACATAAACCATTACGTTGTCTTCCTTTTCCAACATCAACTCTTTAGCATGTCATACTTAATGAGTGCTCCCAATTATAAAAGATGTCTAGGATAGTGTATTTATATATGAAATCTCTCTTCCTTCAATATTCTTCCATGAATTGTTCAAATGACCAATACAATGCTTGCTAGCCTTCAATAAATTTACAACCTCGACTTCTTAGATGTGAAGTCATTACTCCCCATGGGATAAGCAAATGAGGCATATATAATTTCAGATTTATGACATTCAACTCATTCAACCATTTACTAATAGGATATAAGTGAAGCACACGAGTAAATGAAAAACTACTCCAAAAAGATATAAGTGAAGAACAATGAGTAGCTAAATAATTATGTAACTATGTGAAGACTCTCTCTCATTAAGGAATTTCAGATCTTAAGTACTTTATTCAAACAGCAATCAATCAAAACAAAATGACATTGGCAAGGATAGCACAACTCATGTGAAGAAGCAAAAACATAGGCTCAACTGATACTAACCGATAATTGTTGAAGAAGAAAGGTGGGATGCCTACTGGGGCATCCCCAAGCTTAGATGCTTTAGACTTCTTGAAATATTATCTTGGGGTGCCTTGGGCATCCCCAAGCTTCAACTTTTGTGTCTTCTTAATTCCTCTTATATCATGGTTTCTCTTTTTATCAAAAGCTTCATCCACACCAAACTCAACAAGAACTCGTGAGATAGGTTAGTATAAACCAATGCAAAACCTTATCATTTTCTACTGTAACAAATCACTAAAATTATTATTCAACATTGAATACTAAATGCCTCTGCATATTTAATACTCCTATCCTCAAATAGAATCATTAAACAAGCAAACATATGCAAACAATGCAAAGATAACAGCAATCTGTCAAAACAGTATAGTCTGTAAAGAACGCAAGAGTATCAATACTTCCCTAACTCTAAAAATTATAAAAGAAAATTCCCACTGTAATAAATTTATCAGAGCTCAATATGAAAAAAGTTACAACATTATACCATTCTATGACTTTTCTAGGGAATTTTTGCAACAGAGGTAAACTTTCTGTTTTCAAACAGCAACATGTATACTAGCAAAATAAGTATGGCAAGGGCTATCCTTGACATTTTTATTGAAAATATAGATGAAAAACATTATTATAAATAACAGAAAGCAAATACTAACAAAATAAAATGACGCTCCAAGCAAAACACATATCATGTGGTGAATAAAAATATAGCTCCAAGTAAAGTTACTGATGAACGAAGACGAAAGAGGGGATGCCTTCCGGGGCATCCCCAAGCTTAGGCTCTTGGTTGTCCTTGAATGTTACCTTGGGGTGCCTTGGGAATCCCCAAGCTTAGGATCTTACCACTCCTTATTCCATAGTCCATCGAATCTTTACCCAAAACTTGAAAACTTCACAACACAAAACTCAACAGAAAACTCGTAAGCTCCGTTAGTATAAGAAAATAAAACCACCACTTAGGTACTGTAATGAACTCATTCTAAATTAATATTGGTGTAATATCTACTGTGTTCCAACTTATATATGCTTCATACCACTTAATACTAGCCATAGATTCATAAAAATAAGCAAACAACACATAGAAAACAGGATCTGTCAAAAACAGAACAGTCTGTAGTAGTCTGTGTCAAACGTATACTTCTGGAACTCCAACAATCCTACCAAATTAGGAAGTCCTAGGAAATTCGTGTACCAATCAAGATCAAAAAGAATCTTATCAGAATCAAGTTTCTGTGAATTAACAAAACGAATTTACTGGGTGCAAAAGTTTCTGACTCTCAGCAGGATCAACACAACTATCACCGTAAGCAATCCTAAAGGTCTTACTTGGCACTTTATTGAAACAAAAGCTATAAAACATGATTACTACAGTATAATAATCATGTGAACACACAAAAACAGTAAGGGTAAATATTGGGTTGTCTTCCAACAAGCGCTTTTCTTTAATGCCTTTCTAGCTAGGCATGATGATGACAATGATGCTCACATAAAATATAAGAATTAAAACATAACGGGAGCATCATGAAGCATATGACTAGCACATTTAAGTCTAACCCACTTCCTATTCATAGGGATTTTGTGAGTAAACAACTTATGGGAACAATAATCAACTAGCATAGGAAGGTAAAACAAGCATAACTTCAAAATTTTAAGCACATAGAGAGGAAACTTGACATTATTGCAACTCCTACAAGCATATATTCCTCCCTCATAATAATTTTCAGTAGCATCATGAATGAATTCAACAATATAACCAACACCTAAATCATTCTTTTCATGATCTACAAGCATAGAAAATTTACTACTCTCCACATAAGTAAAATTCTTCTCATCCGGAATAGTGGGAGTATCATAAGAGACTTGAACACTAAAAATTGTTTCCACATTAAAAAAGTAATGTTCAGAAAAAGGGTAATCATAATCATGACAAGATTTATAAATATAATCATCACTACTTTTTATAGCATAAGTTTCATCACAATAATCATCATAAGTAGCAACTTCGTTCTCATCATAATCGATTGGAACCTCTCCCAAGATAGTGGAATCACTAAATAAAGTTGACACTCTTCCAAATCCACTTTCATACTCGTCACAACAAAATTCAACATCCTCCAAAATAGTGGGATCACTACTTCCTAAAGTTGACACTCTTCCAAACCCATTTTCATCAATATATTCATCATAGGTAGGAGGCATGCTATCATAACAACTTTGCATATCAAAACTTGGGATGCTAAAAATATCATCTTCATCAAACATAGCATCCCCAAGCTTGGGACAAACATTAATTTCAGCAAATATATTCTCAAATATTTCATCCTTATCAAACATAGCTTCCCCAAGCTTGGCCCTTTTCATATCATAAGCATAATCACTCTCATCATTAATAGTATGGATAGCACCAATGGTATAGAAATTATCATCATCACAATGAGTAGTAGGAGCAACATCATTTGGGAGGGATACCTTTTTACCTTTGTTTCCCCTTCTTTTCCTTTTCTTTTTCACATTATGTGTGAGTTCAACCTTCCTCTTTGAGCTCCTTATTGACGAGATTGGTTGAATAGAAAGCTCCTCCTCGTTACCTGATTCATCGTAAGAAATAATAGGAGGATATTGGGAAGTCTCTTCCCTTTCATTAGTATTCTCATCATCTTCTATTTGCTTTCTTTTATTTATGTAATTGGAAATATAAGGATTTTCAATGCAATTCACCGCACAATACAAATAATTCTTCTCTAGATCAATATCAAGGAATTTCTTATGGGCAAATTCTGGAAGGTCCTTAAGTAAACGTTTCAATTCTTCATAACCCAAAAGCAAACTAAGTTCGTTGTAATGAGCAAGGGAGATCAAATCATAACAATTTTTGGACACGATTCGATCATGAAACAATTTGCATAGGAGATGTAAATGACCACGTTCATTGCAAAGTTCACAAGTACGGCAAAGGAAATTCAAATTTTCAGCACTCACATTTAGCCTTTCTTGCAACCATTTAGTTTCTAAATGCTTATGCCTCTTGCAATATATATCTTCTCTATTTGGTGTGTTCATGCAAACATGCACTCCACAAAAGTTGACATGCTTATAAGAGATATTTTCATCATGACTAGAGCAATCATCATTAGTACTATGGATATTCAAGGAGTTCATACTAACAACATTGCAATCATGCTCATCATTCAAAGATTCAGTGCCAAGCATTTTAATGCATTCTTCTTCTAGCAATTGAGCACAATTTTCGTTTCCATCAAACTCACAAAATATATTAAAAGACGTCGTAATTTTCTTTTATAAACTAAACTAGTGATAAAACAAGAAACAAAAAGATTCGATTGCAAGATCTAAAGATATACCTTCAAGCACTCACCTCCCCGGCAACGCTGCCAGAAAAGAGCTTGATGTCTACTACACAACCTTATTTTTGTAGACGTTGTTTGGCCTGCAAGTGCATAGGTTTGTAGGACAGTAGCAAATTTTCCTCAAGTGGATGACCTAAGGTTTATCAATCCGTGGGAGGCGTAGGATGAAGATGGTCTCTCTCAAGCAACCCTGCAACCAAATAACAAAAAGTCTCTTGTGTCCCCAACACACCCAATACAATGGTAAATTGTATAGGTGCACTAGTTCGGCGAAGAGATGGTGATACAAGTGCAATATGGATAGTAGATATAGGTTTTTGTAATATGAAAATAAAAACAGCAAGGTAACTAATGATAAAAGTGAGCGTAAATGGTATTGCAATGATAGGAAACAAGGCCTAGGGTTCATACTTTCACTAGTGCAAGTTCTCTCAACAATAATAACATAGATAGATCATATAACAATCCCTCAACATGCAACAAAGAGTCACTCCAAAGCCACTATTAGCGGAGAACAAACGTCGAGACTATGGTAGGGTACGAAACCACCTCAAAGTTATTCTTTCGGATCGATCTATTCAAGAGTTCGTACTAGAATAACACCTTAGGACACAAATCAACCAAAACCCTAATGTCACCTAGATACTCCATTGTCACCTCAAGTATCCGTGGTCATGATTACACGATATGCATCACACAATCTTAGATTATCCAACCAACACAAAGTACTTCAAAGAGTGCCCCAATGTTTCTACCGGAGAGTCAAGAAAACGTGTGCCAACCCCTATGCATAGGTTCAAGGGCGGAACCCGCAAGTTGGTCACCAAAACATACATCAAGTGGCACGTGATATCCCATTGTCACCACAGATAAACACGGCAAGACATACATCAAGTGTTCTCAAATTAAAGACTCAATCCGATAAGGTAACTTCAAGAGGGAAACTCAATTCATCACAAGAGAGTAGAGGGGGAGAAACATCATAAGATCCAACTATAATAGCAAAGCTCGCGATACATCAAGATCGTGCCATAGAGAGAACACGAGAGAGAGAAATCAAACACATAGCTACTGGTACATACCCTCACCCCCGAGGGTGAACTACTCCCTCCTCGTCATGGATAGAGCCGGGATGATGAAGATGGCCACCGGTGATGGATTCCCCCTCCGGCAGGGTGCCGGAACGGGCTCCCGAGAGGTTTTTGGTGGCTACAGAGGCTTGCGGCGGTGGAACTCCCGTTCTATCTTGATATTCGATGGTTTTAGGGTACGTAGGGTTATATAGGCGAAAGAAGTCGGTCGGGGGGTGCTCGAGGGGTCCACGAGACAGGGGGCACGCCCTACAGGGGGGGCGCCCTCCTATCTCGTGGCTGCCTCGAGGATCTTCTAATGTGAACTCCCAGTCTCCAAGATCATATTCTTCCAAAAAATCACGCTGCCGAAGGTTTCATTCCGTTTGGACTCTGTTTGATATTCCTTTTCTTCGAAATACTGAAACAGGCAATAAAACAACAATATGGGTTGGGCCTCCTGTTAATAGGTTAGTCCGAAAAGTAATATAAAAGTGTATGATAAAGCCCATAATCATTCAAAACAGATAATAAAATAGCATGAATGCTTCATAAATTATAGATATGTTGGAGACATATCACAAACTCACTCTAATTCAAGAACTCGTCATAAATCAATTGTTGTGCCTTTTGGAATGATCAGTTATTTGCAAGGAAAATATGAACATTGTAATACATATAGATTAGTTCGCCAATTTTAAAAAAGATTCCTTTCGCATTCTCGAATGGTAGCACCCGGCAGCGTACCAGCTAGACCGGGCTCATGTCATGGTGGTGGCGTGCGCGGTCGCACATTAGCCAACAACAACCAAAGGAACTGCAATAAAAACTTCGCGCCTCCATGTTTCGAGTCGAAATATCTCGCAACTAGAATTCCAGACCTGAGAAATTCCCCTTATGTCCCCGATCCACAATGACTACTTCTAATGAACAACGGAGGGATGTTTTAGTAACTAGCCCACATTACCTATTGTTTCGAGCATGTTCAAGCCCCTCCATCACCGCTACCCAAGGTCACCCGTCAACTCCATTGCCTACTACACTAGGATGACTATAGAATGGAGTTTTGTTTGTTCATGCCTACTAGAGTATCACGCAGTGCACTGGTACAGAGGGAGTACCTTTTTTACTCTACATATATGATTTGTTTGAAATCTAACTAAGCAATGTTTGACCAAATTCTATCTTAAGAAATATGAACATCTACAACACTAAAGATTTATCACTTGAAAATTTATTTCATGGTGTATGTAATGATATTGTTTCGAATCCAGGTTTTTAAATTCCAGAAAATCTGAAACTCGCCTGAAATTCATGAAACTAAGCATGGTCTCGTGGTACGACACAAAAAGGTTGTTATAATTTTTTTGTTCAATTTGAGACAAGCTGCTTATGAAAAGTTACACACATGAACAACCAAGGTATTTTGGAAGAAAGACCTATCATGTTAACGCGAGCGCTTTCACTATTCAAACTGTGGGTGTTAGACCAACGTGCCGCCACGCGTCCCGCTTCTCATAGGCAGGTGTCATCCAAGCAAGCTTGTGAGTCGACGGGGAGGGTGCGAGCAGGCCGTCGCACAGGCTCACCGAGAGGAGAGCCCTTTGATCAGCCTCTGCCTCCCACTTTCATCCCAACTGCCCCCAATTTTAATGGTGTCGTGCCGTGGTTTAAATCACCGCCGCACTCCCCGATCTCTCTACAATCTTCTCTCTTCCTCTCCGATAGTCCTGTTGTCTGCCTCCAATTCGCCTGACCTCATCGTACGCCATGCCGCATCACGATGGGTTACCTCTAGTCTTCAAGTTTCCAGAGAAAGACATCGAGCCAGGGTCATAAGAACATAAGGCACTTTGGGACGAGCTTGACCTGGCCGTGCGGGAAGTCGTCGCGTATGTGCCCGCGCCCGTTCTAGCTCCCGTCGTCACGCCTACACGAGTGCCCATCCCCGTGGCATTGATGAGTTGGGAGTCACACATTGTCACCCATCTTGAAGCCACGGGAATCCACAACGTCCCCGCTGACTTGCATGCGCCCGTGCACCTGCCAGTGCATTCACTTGTGCATGCGCTGATACATCTCCGTCTTATCTACTTTCCCTAACGCTTCTGCTCTTGTTTTGGACTCTAATTTGCATGATTTGAATCAAACTAACCCGGATTGACGCTGTTTTCAGCAGAACTACCATGGTGTTGTTTTTGTGAAGAAATAAAAGTTCTTGGAATGGAACGAAACTTTGTGGGGATTTTTTATACAACAAAAGAGAATTTATGGAGCCAAGAACCACTGGAGGCGGCACTTAGGTGGGCACAACCCACCAGGGCACGCCACCCCCTCCAGGCGCGCCTAGGTGGGTTGTCCCCACCTGGTGGCCCCGCAGACCGTGAAACCAACGATATAAAATCCTATTTTTCCAGAAAAATTAGGGAGAAAGATTTATCGCGTTTCACGAGATGGAGCCGCCGCCATCTCTTGTTCTTCATCGGGAGGCCAGATCTGGACTCCGTTTGGGGCTCCGGAGAGGGGGATCTTCGATCTTCGTCATCACCAACCCTTCTCCATCGCCAATTCCATGATGCTCTCCACCGGGAGTGAGTAATTCCTTTGTAGGCTTGCTAGTCGGTGAGGAGTTGGATGAGATTCTGAAAGCACAAGTGCTCCCTAGGTGGTTTTGGTAATTAATGTCAACATATCTCTTGTTGGACAAACACTTTTATCTAGCATGTTTCAGATAAGTTCAACAATGGAGTGGCATGGACTAAAGGATGTGGGAACTCCTTCAAGATGCTAAGGACAAAGGATTGGCTCTAGCTTCAAGCTCAAGATTCTTCATTTTACATTTTTAGTGGTCCAAGATCACATACTAAGAAGACTAGGCCTGTAAGGGTTCCTTTTTTTTGGTTTTTTGAACTTTTTTTTACCGCTGCTGTAAAAAAGACAAGTATAGTTTGGGAGGGTGTTGTGTAGATATTTAGCATGTGTTTTGCAAGGCGGCAGAACCTGTCCCAGACAGGAAGCGATCAGGTTTGATGACACGTGCACACACGTGTAATTGTTTCCGGTGTTGTCTTTGATGTGTCACCGCGGTAGAATTCTGTGGAAATTTCCGGACACATCAACCGCCCCAGTATAACTAGCCTTCCTCTTACCCATAGCCACCAATCCCGGATGGGCAGCCCGGTGGTCGTGGCGCGCTGCACGCGGTCAACTTTACCTCCCAGTCGCCCAACCGGCTTCCATCATTGTTGTACTCCAGCGCCCAGCGCCGCCTACGACACACAACGGCCATGCCCACGCCACGGACGAGTGAGGTCCACGTGAGGAGTTCAGCTATCGAGCAAGAGCCAGTTCCAGGGGAGGTGCATCAGGGAAAGTTTCATGCTGCTTGCTGGCGAGCGGCCATATCCAGGCGAGGTGAGGAGTTCGTCGGTGAGGCTGTCTCCCCTTCTGCGCAATCTGGTCCGGAGATATCGAATCCTTCCTGATTTGGCTTCCTTTCTGCCCTCCACTCTTCTCTGGAGGTACGTCGACGAGCACGAACTCCACCATGGTTTACTGCTCAATTTTTGCTGATCTTTACCTTTGCATCTATCTGAACTTCCTTTTATTACAAAGTTCTTCCTTTTATACTCGACGACGTCGTCGCAGCTCTGGGTTCAGCCGCCGAGCCCCATGTACCTCTATTATGAGGGCATACCAGACTCTGCACAAGCTCTGAGGAACTGCAACCACTTCTACTAGGTGCCCTGCCACTCCCAAGTTTACAAGTAAAGGTAGGAGGCTGATTAGCCACTAGACTAGACTATGGCTTGTTCCTTAAAAATTAGTCACTAGACTGTATTTGTAGGTATTGTGTGGTGCCGTTTGACACATCTTAATATCATATTTTACTATAGAATGGCCATTAAATATGTACAGTACTTTTTCCAAAAACAGAATTGGTCCAACTATAATTTTCTTGTTGCTTTCAGAGTTTGAAGCTTGGTGCCGACTAGCCTGATACCTGTACTGAAAAATTCTGATTTGGTCATCCTCCTTTCAATGGCTACATACACCAAGTGGTTGTTTGGATAAATAAAATTAGCGCCCAGTTTTTCAGAAAACGTATTTTCATTGGATTTTTTGAAAATCAACTTTACTTATATAATTCAGTTGCATGCACAGAATCTTGTTTGGATTAGGAAATTGCAGTATCCATTACCATTATCAGATGGAAAAGCACCAGAATTAGACATACATACTTGTTTTCACTTGAATCGAAGCAAAAATATCACGCAAAATTAGATAAATTTTACAGTTCTGAACCATGTATTTTTGAGATGGCTCTTTGTACAATATGCATGGGTATCTAAATGAGGACAGAGTCTTTATTTGTGTCTCGGTTGAAGTGAATTGTCTAAAAGAAGTTTAGGTTGGTTCTGTGGATTCACTTTGTTTTAGCACAATTTGAGTTGCAACTGTAGCATGCCTCTCCCAGCCAACCAAAGCTTAGTTCTTCTCAATTTTAGTCCCTTTTTGTTATAGGAAACAATCAAGAATCTTATGTGTCAGAGGAGGTGAGGAGGGCGATATATTCAATCAATTGTACTAGCTAGCAACATCGATGAACAACTCAAAGGCACACCTGAAGCACTCGCAGCTACAGAACATCATACTCTAAATTTTGTCCCAAGAAAGAAATCGACAAAACTGGAACAAATTCAGGCATCTCAGTTGAGCAACTACTCAACCGAATCGAGAAGGATTTTATACCTTGAAGGCGTAGGCTTCAGCCTCGAACAGAGCCCTCTTCAGCTCGCCGCTCCAGTACCCCTCTGGAAGCACAACCATAACAGCACCGCATCAGCTCGATTCGATCCACTCTTCCATTGTCGGCGGGACCCTTTGTGGTTTCTCTCACCTCGGAGGCGACGACAGAGGGAGAGAATGCCTGGATACCGGTGGTGCCCGTGAGCGCGGCCGTCACGTCCGCGACGACGACGGTAGCGGTGGAGGCACAATCGTACATGAACTCCATCTCCTCCTCCTCCTCCAACGGCATTGTTCCCGCATCGAGGTGAGGGGGATGTCGCTGCCAGGCGGAGCTCGTGTAGGCAGGCCGGTGGTCGGCGGAAGGTGGTCGTAGTCTTTCGCGGTGTGCTGTTTAGCTTAGCGTGACCAGGCATGGCAGTGCGCAACAGGGGGGTGGACAGGTGGTGCGCAGAAGGGGGTAGGTGGGTCGACAGGTGGTGTTGGTGACTTGCTACTCCTCATTTATTTATTTCTCTTTGTTTTTCTTTCTAAATAGTAGAACTGAAGGTAGAACACATTTGGTGTTGAAATTATTTGTGTAGTTGTGCCATTCTATATATCTTCATAAATGGAATCTCAAGGCTGAGATTATAATGCTACTACTGATATGGGGGGTAGCAGAGTATGGTGTTATGAAGATATACCTTTGTCAACAAATATGTTGTTGCATTTATGGAGATCTTCGCATGACAGCCCCAATGTCCAAAATACGTAATAATAACAAGATGGATAAATGCAAGAAATTCTCTTGATACAAATAGAAGTATTTTACTATTCAGATAGAATATGTTGTCCATGTACTCTATTCTCACTTAGTCATTCAGTTTTGTTTTTTTGCATAATGTTGACAAATATATTCTATGTTGGCTGGAATATGTAAGGTAGTGTGAATGCTAACAGGGTTGCAATTCTACCAACTCCAAAAAAAAAGTCCATTCAACATCATGTCTTCTCTGAAGCGACCTGAATTTGTCTCTTACGGATTTAGTTTTTCAGAATATCTATGCCAAGTTAATGTGCTTAAAGTTTTGCCAAATTCCAACTCATGTGTTTATTTAGTGACCACTGTGGGAGCAACATAAGTTGGGTAGTGCACAATTATTCTCTTGGCCACTAACATACACACATGTAGAACATACCACAAATTCTAAAGAACTTCACAAAAACAACAAAACCAAGCAAACCAACAGGGCCTTGTACGAACTACTTTGCCACGAATCAAATTTTGGGATGACTTACCAAATATTTAAAAAACTAAATAGCTTATCACTCCTTGTGGCGCGGCGTGCCGCCGCGCACTACCCGCTAGTTGAGTCTATAGGAAAAGCCAATACTATCAAGGAGGGATGAGGTGTTGCTTAATGAGCCTCTTGCTTCATGTGCTTAGTGATATGCTCCAAAACCCTCAGCTACTTTCCCATTTCCACAAATGACCTAAACCCAAAGCCAAAATCGGTCACACCGATTCTTCCTATCCGGCGCCACCGATTCCATAAGTCATAGCCACTGCCACAAACCCTAAGCAAATCGGTCTTACCAATAGGGATCTCGGTCTCACCGAGATGGGATTGTAATCTCTCTGTGTATGTCCATTATCAAATCGGTCTCACCGAGTTTGAGCAATCGGTACTACCGAGATTACAATGGAAACTCTCGGGAAAACTTATTACCAAAATCGGTCTCACCGAGGTTGAGTAATCGGTCCCACCGAGTTCGCCTGACCAACTCTCTGGAAAGATTATTACCAAATCGGTTTCACCGAGTTTGTGTAATCGGTCCTACCGAGATTACGTTATGCCCTAACCCTAACCGAATCGGTCTCACCGAGGTGCATTTCGGTCCCACCGAAAACCCTAACGGTCACATTATTTGCTGAATCGGTCTGACCGAGTTTAACGATTCGGTCCCACCGAGTTTGGTAGATTGTGTGTAACGGTTAGATTTTGTGTGGAGGCTATATATACCCCTCCACCTCCTCTTCATTCGTGGAGAGAGCCATCAGAATGAACCTACACTTTCAACTTACCATTTCTGAGAGAGAACCACCTACTTATGTGTTGAGGCCAAGATATTCCATTCCTACCATATGAATCTTGATCTCTAGCCTTCCGCAAGTTGCTTTCCACTCAAATCTTCTTTCTACCAGATCCAAAACCTATGAGAGAGAGTTGAGTGTTGGGGAGACTATCATTTGAAGCACAAGAGCAAGGAGTTCATCATCAATGCACCATTCGTTACTTCTTGGAGAGTGGTGTCTCCTAGATTGGCGAGGTGTCACTTGGGAGCCTCCGACAAGATTGTGGAGTTGAACCAAGGAGTTTGTAAGTGCAAGCAGATCGCCTACTTCGTGAAGATCTACCGCTAGTGAGGCAAGTCCTTCGTGGGCGACAGCCATGGTGGGATAGACAAGGTTGCTTCTTCGTGGACCCTTCGTGGGTGGAGCCCTCCGTGGACTCGCGCAGCCGTTACCCTTCATGGGTTGAAGTCTCCATCAACGTGGATGTACGATAGCACCACCTATCGGAACCACGCCAAAAACATCCGTGTCTCCAATTGCGTTTGAATCCTCCAAACCCTTCCCTTTACTTTCTTGCAAGTTGCATGCTTTACTTTCCGCTGCTCATATACTCTTTGCATGCTTGCATGATATGTATTGTGAACATTAAACTTGTGCCTAAACTCCACTTAAACTTAAGGAAACTTAAAAACTGCAACTTTGGCACTTAGTGTCTAATCACCCCCCCCCCCTCTAGACACCTCTTCTCAAGGTCCTACAAGTGGTATCAGAGCATTGGTCTCTGAGGGAGTCCTGGACTAGGGGGTGTCCCGATAGCCGGACTATCATCATTGGCCGGACTCCAAGACTATGAAGATACAAGATTGAAGACTTCGTCCCGTGTTCGGATGGGACTTTCCTTGGCGTGGAAGGCAAGCTTGGCAATACGGATATGTAGATCTCCTACCATTGTAACCGACTCTGTGTAACCCTAGCCCTCTCCGATGTCTATATAAACCGGAGGGTTTTAGTCCGTAGGACAACAACCATTACAACAATCATACCATAGGCTAGCTTCTAGGGTTTAGCCTCCTTGATCTCGTGGTAGATCCACTCTTGTACTACCCATATCATCAATATCAATCAAGCAGGAGTAGGGTTTTACCTCCATCGAGAGGGCCCGAACCTGGGTAAAAACATCGTGTCCCCTGTCTCCTGTTACCATCCGCCTAGACGCACAGTTCCGGACCCCCTACCCGAGATCCGCCGGTTTTGACACCAACATTGGTGCTTTCATTGAGAGTTCCTCTGTGTCGTCACCGATAGGCTTGATGGCTCCTTCGATCATCAACAATGACGTGGTCCAGGGTGAGACTTTTCTCCCCGGACAGATCTTCGTATTCGGCGGCTTTGCACTGCGGGCCAATTCGCTTGGCCATCTGGAGCAGATCGAAAGTTACGCCCCTGGCCGTCAGGTCAGATTTGGAAGTCTAAAATTCACGGCTGACATCCGCGGAGACTTGATCTTCGACGGACTCGAGCCACAGCCGAGCGCGCCGCACTATCACGATGGGCATGATTTAGCTCTGATGTCAGACAGTGCCCTGGAGGCCGCACATGAGTGCTCCGACCCTTAATTCGGAGCCGACTGCGCAGATCGAGGATGGGTGGCTAGACACCGCCTCGGGGGTTGCAACGGCGATGGAGCCGAATACTGACTTTGTCCCTCATAAGGCTAGTGACTCCGAGGTGCCGGACTCCTCTCCGGACTCCGAACCTCCCGTGGCCCCTCCAATCGAATCCGATTGGGCGCCGATCATGGAGTTCACCGCTGCGGACATCTTTCAACACTCACCTTTCGGCGACATCCTGAATTCGCTAAAGTATCTCTCGCTATCAGGAGAGCCATGGCTGAACTGCGGTCAGGACGGTTGGGATGTGGATGACGAAGAAATTCAAAGCCCACCCACCACCCACTTTGTAGCCATTGTCGACGATCTAACCGACATGCTAGACTACATTCCGAAGACATCGACGATATGGACGACGATGCCGGAGACGACCAAGAACCAACACCTACGAGGCACTGGAAGACTACCTCGTCATACGACATATACATGGTGGACATCCCAAAGGATGGGAATGGCGAGGATGAAGCGGAGGAGGACTCCTCCAAGAAACAGCCCAAGCACCGAAGTCAACGGCGCCGCTCTAAATCCCGCCATAGCAAGAATGGAGATTCTGGCACCGGATATAATAACGCCCTAGAGAGTGCCGAAGACAACCCCCTCCAGCAAGATTCAGCACAGGAGGACGGAGAAGACAGCCCTCATCCGAGAGCGGCAGACGAAGAGGTAGAGGATGATAATTACATACCTCCCTCCAGAGACGAGGCAAGCCTCGATGATGACGAATTCGTCGTGCCTGAGGATCCCGTCGAACAAGAGCGTTTTAAACGCAGGCTTATGGCCACGGCAAACAGCCTAAAGAAAAAGCAGCAACAGCTTAGAGCTGATCAAGATCTGCTAGCCAACAGATGGACGGAAGTCCTCGCGGCCGAAGAGCATGAACTCGAACGCCCCTCCAAAAGCTACCCCAAACACAAGTTGCTCCCTCGATTATAGGAGGAGGCATATAAACTTGCATCACCAGCGCACAATACGGCTGACCGACCACCTCGTGGCCGCGACACAGAGGCCTCCAGGCCCTCCACCAGAACCGTACCCCGGCACTGCTCGAAAAGTACGAAGCCATGGGGGAATGCGCTGGACTTGCGAGACATATTGGAGGATAAGGCAAGACAATCAAGATCGATCCACGGATCACGTGGCCGCTCCACGATGCGCAACGACTACCGTCGCGCCGGATATAGCAACTCCAGCCGGGCCGAACACAGTAGACAAAGCTCGCTTGAGCTACGTCGTGATATAGCCCAATATAGAGGCGTCGCGCACCCACTATGCTTCATAGATGAAGTAATGGATCATCAAATCCCCGAAGGGTTTAAACCCGTGAACATCGAATCCTACGATGGCACAACAGACCCGACGGTTTGGATCAAAGACTATCTCCTTCATATCCACATGGCCCGCGGTGACGATCTTCACGCCATCAAATATCTCCCACTCAAGCTTAAAGGACTAGCTCGGCATTGGCTTAACAGCCTGCCAGCAGAGTCAATTGGGTGTTGGGAGGACCTGGAAGCCGCATTCCTCGACGACTTCCAGGGCACATATGTGCGACCACCAGACGCCGATGACCTAAGCCACATAATTCAGCAGCCACACGAATCGGCCAGACAGTTCTGGACACAGTTCTGAACAAAGAAAAATCAAATCGTCGACTGTCCGGATGCAGAGGCTCTTGCAGCCTTCAAACATAACATCCGCGACGAGTGGCTGGCCCGGCACCTAGGACAAGAAAAGCCAAAATCCATGGCAGCCCTCACATCACTCATGACCCGCTTCTACGCGGGAGAGGACAGCTGGCTAGCCCGCAGTAACAACCTCAGCAAAAATTCTGGCAGTCCAGATTCCAAGGACCACAATGGCAGGTTGCGTCGTAACAAAAACAAATGCCACGTTAACGGCGATAACACTGAGGATACGGTAGTCAACGCCGGATTCAGAGGCTCTAAACCCGGCCAGCGGAAAAAGCCATTCAAAAGAACTACTCCGGGTCCGTCCAATTTGGACCGAATACTCGACCGCTCATGCCAGATACACAGCACCCCCGAAAAGCCAGCCAATCACACCAACAGGGATTGTTGGGTATTCAAGCAGGCATGCAAGTTAATTGCCGAAAACAATGACAAGGGGCTGCATAGCGATGACGAGGAAGAGACCCGGCCGCCGAACAATAGAGGACAGAAGGGATTCCCCCCACAAGTGCGGACGGTAAACATGATATACGCAACCCACATACCCAAGAGGGAGCGGAAGCATGCACTTAGGGACGTATATGCGATGGAGCTAGTCGCCCCGAAGTTTAACCCATGGTCCTCCTGCCTGATCACCTTTGATCGAAGGGACCACCCCACCAGTATCCGCCATGGCGGATTCGCCGCATTGGTTTTAGACCCAATCGTCGATGGATTTCACCTCACTAGAGTCCTGATGGACGGCGGCAGCAGCCTGAACCTGCTTTATCAGGATACAGTGTGCAAGATGGGCATAGACCCCTCAGGGATTAAACCCACAAAGACGACCTTCAAAGGCGTCATACCAGGTGTAGAGGCCAATTGTATAGGCTCAGTCACACTGGAAGTGGTCTTCGGATCCCCGGATAACTTCCGAAGCGAGGAGTTAATCTTCAACATAGTCCCGTTCCGCAGCGGCTATCACGCCCTGCTCAGAAGGACCGCGTTCGCAAAGTTCAACACGGTGCCGCATTACGCATACCTCAAGCTCAAGATGCCAGGCCCTTGAGGAGTCATCACGGTCAACGGAAACACTGAACGCTCCCTCCGAATGGAGGAACACGCAGCGGCTCTCGCGGCAGAAGTACAGAGCAGCCTTTTAAGGCAATTTTCGAGTCCGGCCATTAAGCGACCGGACACGGCCAAACGCGCCAGGAGTAACCTACAACAAGACCACCTGGCACGTTCCGAGCACGTGTAGCAATGCGACCCCAACGCCAGCCCTTGCAAAATTGCAAAACTGGTCCTTCGCGTACATCACTACGCTCTAGAGATACCATGGGCATAGGGGGAGGGGCACGACTACCGCAAGCCCAGAGTGCGGCTTAACCGCACTAGGGGCTCCCAAGTGTGTCA
The DNA here is from genome assembly GCF_018294505.1 of Triticum aestivum. Classification (NCBI taxonomy): domain Eukaryota; kingdom Viridiplantae; phylum Streptophyta; class Magnoliopsida; order Poales; family Poaceae; genus Triticum; species Triticum aestivum. Next base: position 223,665,488 of record NC_057810.1, on the reverse strand, counting down.
CTCTTTTTCTTTCTTATTTTTTCTTACCCACATGACTCCATTCACCAGAGGCCCTGTCCAGCAGTAGACCTGCCGAACACACGATGCAATAGCCAGGGGAGGAGAAGGGCTACGACGAATATCCAGGTGGTCTCCATTACGAGCATTAAATCCATTTCATACACCATTCCACAGCCCACCCCTGGAGGGGGACATGTTTAATAGTGTTACCCCTTGCTTACCGCACTATTTGTATTGTTCTGCATTCATCGCAGAATTCCTTGAATAAACAATGCATCACTTTTTGCTTATAATTGCATTTCTTTCTTATATATATGTTCATTTATGACATCTTGCATCCGTACACTTTGGTACGGCCGAATACACTAGGGGCTTAAGTTCCCCGCATTATGGTGTGACAAGTCCGAACACTTTCACAAGTGCGGCACCCCGAACTTATAGCATGATATGCATCGGCTCCGAATCATGTCTTGGGTCAATAGTTGGGTTTGCCCGGCTCCCATGTTTTGGTACCTTACGTTCCGTTTTATCGGCTAAGGTAGCACTGGGAGAACCACTGCGATTGCGCCCCGGTTGAGTTGGGCGAGCGCCTCAGTGGAGAAAGCTAAAACTGACCGTCATGATAAGGTGAGAGTTGGTCACTGTTCGAGAGGTATTTTCGAGTCCCTAAAGACTTATGCCGCTTAGAGCGAGGAACCGGCTTTGTCCGGCCCAGGCGTGGATAGCGCCCGAACTCAGTCTTCCGAACACTAGGGGCTTCGCCGAAATTTAAAATTATAGAATTCTATGGCTAAGTGAGAGTGTTCAAGCATTATAAGTCCGGTTGCCTCGTTCATTGTGTTGAGCGCCTCCCTAGATGGACCCAACAATGGGAACAAGAGCGCTCAAGTTTATCCCGAACACCCCAGCACTCGTGGCATGGGGGCTGAAGCCAACGACTTGCCATCTCTCAGATTTGATAAACGGCCGCACAGAAGGTAATATTTTAAATTAATAAGCATTGCTTAGCGCATATGAACACAGTTTTCAGCGCACAGGATAACATAATGCGATTCTACTCAAATATTACATCTTTGGAGCACTCATCCGCAATCATGCGGGCACCCTTCAGGACACTCTTATAATACATTTCGGGCGTGCGATACTCCTTGCCTGCCGGCGGCGCGTCCGTCAGAAGCTTCTCAGCATCCATCCTACCCCAGTGCACTTTTTCACGGGCAAGGGCCCGACGGGCACCTTCAATGCAGGCGGAGTGCTTGACGACTTCAACCCAGGGACACACATCCACCAGCCGCCGCACCAGGCCAAAGTAGCTCCCAGGCATGGCCTCCCCGGGCCACAGCCGAACTATGAGACCCTTCATGCCCTGTTCGGCAACCTTGTGGAGCTCGACCAGCTGCTTCAGCTGGTCGCTAAGGGGCACCGGATGTCCGACCTCAGCATACTAAGACCAGAAGACCTTCTCCGTCGAGCTCCCCTCCTCGGCCCAATAGAATGTGGCAGCATCAGACACGCTGCAGGGCAAATCTGCGAACGCTCCTGGAGAGCTCCGAATTCGGGTAAGTAATAGGTAATTCACATTCACATGCTTGCTTTGCATGAAAAATGCCTTACACGCCGCTATTTTCTTCATCGCCTCAATTTCCTGGAGGGCCTTGTGGGCTTCGTACTTAGCGGCATTGGCACTCTCAAGAGCCGATGCAAGCTCGGACTCTCGAGTCTTTGAGTCGCGCTCCAAGCTCTCATGTTTTTTCACGAGAGCCTGGAGCTCTTGCTGCACCTCCGCCACCCGCGCCTCCTGCTTCTCTCGCTCGGCTCGTTCCGCGGCCGCATTGCGTTCAGCCGTGGACATGGCCTCCTTTAGGGTCGCCACCTCGTTCGTGGCCCCTGGAGTACCCACGTTATCCTTGTTATTTCTCTTGCAACCAAAATCAATTTCTTTAAGGTACAAATTTAATACGGTGTTACTCACCTTCCTTGTCCTCGAGCTGCTTCTTGGCACGGCCGAGCTTGCTCTCGGGCTGCTCGAGGTTCTGCTTCAAAGCATCAACCTCCACAGTCACTGCGGCATAGGTCAGCAGCACAGCCTGCAATCCCATATTGACATATTTTTTAGACCTCCTGCGTATATCTTTTTAGATCCTCAGTCCGACTTTACTTTCCGAACACCAAACCGAGCATCATGGGCTACTGTCTATGCGGTATTATATTACATATCTTAAATTTCTTACCTCAAAGCCTATTAGAAGGCTGCTGCAAGCTTCGGTCAGCCCGCTCTTGGCGAGCTGAACCTTCTGAATCACCGCACTCATGACAGTGCGGTGTTCTTCTTCGATGGAAGCGCCATTGAGCGCCTCCAGCAAGTTACCCGGCACCTCCGGTTGGACGGAGGCTGCCGGTCTCACAGTCTTGCCCTTCCTACGAAGGGGCCGCCTACCGGACTCCGGAACCACTGCAGGTTCCGGTGCGGAGTCCGGTGCGAAGTCCGGGAGGTTGTCCTGTGGCACCTCCGGAGCCTCCCCCTCCTGGTGGGTCCCCTCCTGGGATCCCACCTTGGTGTCGTCAGCGTCACGAGGGGTGGAGACGGTCGGAAGGGAATCCATATCCGACGTAGCCAAGGACCCGCTCGACGAAGCGGGAAGATCGTCCTTGGTCAGACTACAGGTTGTATGCGACATTAGAAAGACACCGTGTGGCAAAAAGAAAAATTATAAATCATCCAGGAATCCGGATACTTACGATCTTGCCAGGGGCTTGGCCCTTGATGGCCACTCCTCGTCACCGTCGTCAGAGGAAGGGTCCTTCCCTTCTTGGACCCTTTGTCCTCCCTCGTTGGGGAGGCCTTCCTCTTCTTCTCTCCCCCCGCTGGGGGAGAGGCCTCTTTCTTCTCCTCCTCGTCCTCAGGGGAGGAGTCCGCCTTGGAGTCATCGGACGATGAGTCTGATACCACCTGGCGCCGGGAACTCCTTCGGGTTCCCGTGGCCTTCTTCTTGGCCTTCTTCTCCGGCACCACGTAAAGTGCCGGGACCAGCAGCCCTGTTAAACGGGTGTCCGCTGGGTCTTCTGGAAGGGGAGCCGGACAGTTAACCTGTCCGGACGTCTTCTGGCAGTCCTGTTAAAGGCATTGGGAGTTTAGATCCCGCATAGAGTCAAACTATGAAAACGAATATCCCATAAAGGATAACGTTGCTTACCTCGTCAGCTGGACGCTGTGAACTGAATCCGCGATCTTCGGTAGCGGATGCGGGAGCTTCGGCGCCCTTGAACAGCACCCTCCAGGCCTCTTTGTACGTAGTGTCGAAGAGGCCGCTCAAAGTCTGGTGTTGTGCCGGATCAAACTCCCACAAATTGAAGTCCCGTTGCTGGCAGGGGAGAATCCGGCGGATGAGCATGACCTGGATCACGTTGACAAGCTTGAGCTTCTTGTTCACCAGGGTCTGGAGACAGGACTGGAGTCCGGTCAGCTCCTCCGAACTACCCCAAAGCAAGCCCTTCTCTTTCCAGGAGGTGAACTGCATGGGGATGCCAGATCTGAATTCGGGGGCCACTGCCCATTTAGGGTCACGCGGCTCGGTGATGTAGAACCACCCCGATTGCCACCCTTTGATGGACTCCACGAAGGTGCCCTCGAGCCAAGTGACGTTGGGCATTTTGCCCACCATGGCGCCTCCGCACTCAGCTTGGCTGCCCTTCACAACCTTCGGCTTGACGTTGAAGGTCTTTAGCCACAAGCCAAAGTGGGGCTGGATGCAGAGGAAGGCTTCACACACGATGATGAACGCCGAGATATTGAGGATGAAATTTGGAGCCAGATCGTGGAAGTCCAGGACGTAGTAATACATGAGCCCCCGGACGAAGGGGTGGAGTGGAAAGCCCAGTCCGCGGAGGAAGTGGGGAAGGAATACGACCCTCTCATGGGGCCTCGGGGTGGGGATGAGCTGCCCCTCGTCGGGCAGCCGGTGCGCGATGTTACTGGACAGGTATCCGGCACTGCGCAGCTTCTCGATGTGCCCCTCCGTAGCGGAGGAGGCCATCCACTTGCCTCCCGCTCCGGACATGGCTGGAGAAGGTTGAGGTGAGATGTGCGTACTTGGGCGCTGGAGCTCGAGTGTGCGGAGATGGATAAGAAAAGGAGGAACAAGGCATAGGTAAAGGAGGTGGATCCTTATCCCCTTATATATGGGCGGATGAAACTATGCGTCCCTACTAGCCTGGTAAAACTCGCTTATCTCCCAAGCACCACAATCAATGGCGTGGTTGGGTTACCCACGTCCGTATTGATGGGAATCCTGGAATAAGGGGAACACGATCTCTGCTTCGACAAGACGTGCCAAGGAAACCGCTTCGCTAAACGCGCTGAGGTGGTATAATAAAAATGATTCAAGTAAAGGCTTGGTAGTGGTGTGACGTCACGCCACAAAATACGTCAGCATATTGAACTTGTGTACATATTATTCTCTCTACGGTGGTATGTGGAATTTATTTTGCAGAGCGGGACACTATCCTGGTGTTCGCAATCTTCTATGGATTATTCGGAGGAGGAACCCGCCTTGCAATGCCGAAGACAATATGCGCGCCGGACTCGTCGTCATTGAAGCCTGGTTCAGGGGCTACTGAGGGAGTCCTGGACTAGGGGGTGTCCGGATAGCCGGACTATCATCATCGGCCGGACTCCAAGACTATGAAGATACAAGATTGAAGACTTTGTCCCGTGTCCGGATGGGACTTTCCTTGGCGTGGAAGGCAAGCTTGGCAATGCGGATATGTAGATCTCCTACCATTGTAACCGACTCTGTGTAACCCTAGCCCTCTCCGATGTCTATATAAACCGAAGGGTTTTAGTCCGTAGGACAACAACCATTACAACAATCATATCATAGGCTAGCTTCTAGGGTTTAGCCTCCTTGATCTCGTGGTAGATCCACTCTTGTACTACCCATATCTTCAATATCAATCAAGCAGGAGTAGGGTTTTACCTCCATCGAGAGGGCCCGAACCTGGGTAAAAACACCGTGTCCCTTGTCTCCTGTTACCATCCGCCTAGACGCACAGTTCGGGACCCCCTACCCGAGATCTGCCGGTTTTGACACCGACAGTCACCATTGCTTTGGTTTAATCACCATTGGAGGAAGATGGATGAGTCTACTATTGGGAGTCTTAGACATAGAGTGCCTATTCTTGATGGAGAGTATTTTCATGAGTGGAAAATGAGATGCTTGTTATTTTCAGTCAATATCATTTTAACAAGTACATTGCTTGCCCTTGTGCACCTTATGTTGATCCTATGCATCCTACCCATGATGAGTCAATTGACATGATTAGGAATCTTAGAACTGCCGAACTTATCATTAGAGGATTGACTAGAAACTTGCTTGGATGCTTGCCTACTTTCAAGTGTGCCTACACCATATGGAAATTTCTTGAGGAACGATTTCCCGATTATTCCTTGAAAAATCTTGATGAAATTCTCCATAAGTCTATTGCCTTGAGTAAGATGAATACTAGTGATCCTATGTTTGGTGATCGTCTATTTGAGCTTACTAATCTTATGCGTGCCAAAGGAAATGTTGGTATTATTAGTGATATTATTTCCGAAGCCATAAAAATTCATAAGCAAAATCATTGTCAAACTCATTCTAATGAATCACCCTCTCTAGGACTTGATCCACCACATGACGATGTTGAACATGGATACTATGGTGAGGATGATGATAGTGACTTCGATCTTGATGATGCAATGAGACATTTTGGTCTTATGGCAAATCTTCGGGGATATATGTCAGGAGGAAAAGGAATGGGTTCTTGATAGTGGATGTACCGATCACATGACCGGAGATAAAGACATGTTTCGTGAGCTTGCAGACAACGATAGTCCTCGAAAGTATGTTACTTTCGGTGAGAACTCAAAGGGTAAGGTGGTTGGCCTTGGTAAGGTGGCCATATCACATGGTAGCTCCATACAAAATATCATGCTCGTTGAATCTCTTGGTTACAACTTACTTTCAGTATCTAGACTTGCTGATTTCGGTTTCAATGTTCTATTTACTGAAGTAGATTGCCAAGTGTTTCGTCGAGATAATCATAAAATGGTCTTTACCGGTGTGCGTAGAGGTGATCTATACATTGTTGATTTCACTAAAAAGGCTCAACCTAATACTTGCTTCAATGCTAAATCCTCGAAAGGTTGGTTGTGGCATAGACAATTAGGTCATGTTGGTATACGAAACCTTGACAAGCTTATTAAAGGAAATCATATCCTTGGAGTTAATGATGTCATATTTGATAAGGATAGACTTTGCAGCACTTGTCAGGCAGGTAAACAGGTTGGAGGAAGGCATCCCGTGAAGAACATCATGACCACAAGGAGGCCACTCGAGCTACTTCACATGGATCTCTTTGGTCCCAACTCTTACAAGAGTCTCGGTGGAAATTCTTTTGGTCTTGTTATAGTTGATGATTTTTCAAGATTTACGTGGGTGTTCTTTCTCGATGATAAATCGCAGGTCCAAAAGATCTTCAAAAACTTCGCAAGGAAGGCTCAAAATCAATTTGAAGTGAAGATCAAGAAGGTTCGCAGCGACAATGGAACGGAGTTCAAGAACGCAAATGTGGACACCTTTCTTGACGAAGAAGGGATTTCACACGAGTTCTCGGCTACGTACACACCTCAACAAAACGGAGTTGTTGAGAGGAAGAACCGGATGCTCATCGAAATGGTGAGAACGATGCTTGATGAGTACAAGACGCCGAAGCACTTTTGGGCGGAAGCGGTTGAGACAGCTTGTCATGCAACAAATCGCTTGTATCTTCACAAGCTACTCGGCAAGACGGCATACGAGCTCCTCACCGGTAACAAACCCCAAGTTGGATACTTTCGAGTATTCGGCTCAAAGTGCTACATTCTTGATAAGCATCGTCGCTCTAAATTTGCTCCTAAATCTCATGAAGGTTTCCTACTAGGTTATGGATCAAACTCTCACACTTACCGTGTCTACAACAATTTCACCCGAAAGGTTGAAGAAATGGTAGATTTGAAGTTTGATGAATCTAACGGCTCGCAAGTAGAACAATTGCCAATTGATGCAGGTGACAAAGATTCTTCGGAAGCAATTCAAGACATGGATATTGGCAAGGTTCGTCCAACGGAGGCGAAGGAGAGTACCTCGTCCGTCCAAGTGGAAGCTTCAACTTCACAACAAGGTGAACCAAGAGTTGATACGAAAGCATCCACAAGCGGGACACACCAAGATGAAGAAACCGAGGAAGTGCATCAAGATGAACGTCAACAACCTCCTTCTCCACCACGACAAGAGAACGACAATGCCAACAATGAAGAAGGCCAAGAAGAAGAAGAACAAGATGAAGAAGATGCTCAACGAAGACCCAAGCAAAAGCTTTCACGAGTTCGAGCAAGAGTTGCTAAAGATCATCCCGTCGAGCAAATCTACAATGACATTCAAACCGGGAGAATCACTCGCTCTAAAACTCGTTTAGCTAACTTTTGTGAAAACTATTCTTTCATCTCTAGCATTGAACCTATGAAGGTTGAAGAAGCACTGGAAGATCCGGATTGGATAAATGCTATGCATGAAGAGCTACCTAACTTTGAGAGGAATCAAGTTTGGACATTGGTTGAGAAGCCCGACAACAACCACAACGTCATCGGTACCAAATGGGTGTTTTGCAACAAGCAAGATGAAGATGGAAAAGTAGTTCGCAACAAAGCACGTCTCGTCGCCCAAGGCTACACACAAGTCGAAGGTATGGACTATATGGTGAGACCTACGCCCCCGTTGCTAGACTTGAGTCCATTCGCATCTTACTTGCCTATTCTAATAATCATTATATCACCTTGTACCAAATGGACATTAAAAGTGCTTTTCTAAATGGTGAAATAGAGGAGGAAGTTTATGTTAAGCAACCTCCCGGCTTTGTCAATCCTAAGAAACCCAATCATGTTTACAAACTTCACAAAGCTCTTTATGGTCTTAAACAAGCTCCTAGAGCTTGGTATAAATGCTTGACCAAGTTCCTTATTGAAAAAGGCTTTGAAATTGGGAAAATTGATTCTACTCTTTTTACTAAAAGGGTTAATGGAGAACTATTTGTGTGCCAAATCTATGTTGATGATATCATATTTGGTTCAACTAACCCTCATTTTAGTGAAAAGTTTGGGAAGCTAATGTCGCAGAAGTTTGAGATGTCTATGATGAGTGAACTCAAATTCTTTCTTGGGTTGCAAATCAAGCAAACAAAGGAAGGTACCTTTGTTTCTCAAACGAATTACACCAAGGACTTATTCAAGAAGTTCAATATGCAAGAATGCAAAGGTATGTCTACACCCATGCCTACTAGTGGACATAATGACTTGACCAAAGACGGTGAACCGGTTGATGAAAAGGTTTATCGCTCTATGATCAGTTCATTGTTATATCTATGTGCTTCACGTCCCGATATCATGCTAAGTGTGTGCATGTGTGCACGATATCAAGCTGCTCCTAAGGAATGTCATCTTAAGGCCGTGAAAAGGATAGTGAGATACTTAATCCATACACCAAACTCTGGCATTTGGTATCCTAAGAGGGCCTCTTTCGATCTTGTTGGCTATTTCGACTCGGACTATGCCGGAGACAAGGTTGATAGAAAGTCCACTTCGGGTACTTGTCAATTTCTTGGTAGATCTCTTGTGTCTTGGTCCTCCAAGAAACAAAACTAGGTATCTTATCCACTGCCGAAGCTGAATATATTGCCACTGGTTCATGTTGTGCTCAATTACTTTGGATGACCCAAACTCTTAAAGATTATGGGATATATGTGAGACATGTTCCATTGCCTTGTGACAATGAAAGTGCTATTAAAATTAGTCATAATCTTGTGCAACATTCTCGAACTAAGCATATTGAAGTTCGTCATCATTTCATTCGAGATCATGTTGCTAAGGGTGACATTGATCTTAAGCATGTTCACACCGAAAAGCAATTAGCGGATATATTCACTAAAACTCTTGATGAGAAGGTGTTTTGCAGGTTAAGAGGAGAATTGAACATCATTGATGCTTCGAACTTGGAGTAGAAGCTCCATTGGATACATGCAAGACATGAGCTTATGACTAATCCTTGATGTTTTTCTCTTCTGATGAAAATCTTATGTCTTGAATATATTTGTATCTTGCATGTCATCTAACCCATGTAGGTACTTGGTGGAGTCCAACTCCATGAGATTGTAATCTACTCATATCTTGAGCAATCTCAACATCACCAAGTCTCTACACAATGGTGGTTGAAGACAAGGAAGCACAAAACCTTTTAAACATATCCTTTGACAAATTCTATGTTAAGCTTCATGATTGTCATTCTTGGATACACAAGTGCTCTTCCTTGCAAGAACTAACCCATGTAGGTAGATGGACTAAAATTCCAAGTGGTGCTCCAACTTCTTGATGAGCTACATCAACCTTGAGCAACCCACACAAGTTCAACTACATGGACAACACCACCAACCAAGGTATGTTATTCCATCTTAGAGAAGCTTTACTCCAAGTCATGAGCTAAAGCAACTCGACAAGATGTGAATATATCAAGATGCTTAAACGAAAAATGGCAACCCCATTTTGAGCTTAAACGATGAGTATGACCTATGATCAAGTGATCTCACTTGACTCCTAAGTCAATATACTCTAACATAGGTGACTTTGTCGCCGACCATCTCTAGATGAAGTTCTTTTGTGTTCTTTTCTGTGTTTTTGCATTTGTCTCATGCATATTTGTTTCCCCTTCAAAAAAAACTTCATCTAGTTTTCTTTCTGTTTGCTCTGTATTTTCTGTCCAATTCATTGCACTCCTTTCAGTAAATTCCTTGCAAATCTTTGTGAGATCTTACTAGTCTAAGTGAGCTGAGGTGACAAGTGTTTTCTCTGAGATGAACTCGGTTTCACCGATTTGTTATTTTCGTCCCAACCGAATCTTTTCGGTACGACCGAAGCATACCACTCGGTGCCACCGACTTCAAAACAGGAAAAACAGTTTGCCACATCATTCTATGTTTCTTCTGATCTAGCTCCACTCAATGAATCTTGTCCTCTATAAGCATCACATTTACATCATTGCTTTGTTCTGTATCTCAAGGACCAAACCCAATCGACAGATTCCAGAAGACCCTTCTTGGAAATTGATGTCAAAGGGGGAGAGAGAGAACATCAAAGCTTATCATCTGAAGAGAGAGAGAGAGGAGCAAAGCTTATCACCTTCTTAAGAGAGAGAGATATCATCTCCTAAAGGGGGAGAGAGACCTTCTAGGGGGAGAGACCCTCAAAGGGAAGAGAGAGATCTCCAGGGGAGAGAATACTTAAGTAGAAAGTATTTCTCAAGGATCCCAGATGCTTTGTGCTCAAGAGGAGAGATGTGCACATGTCTTCTTGAAGGGAGAGACATGTTCATATGTTCTGTTGTGCCTATTTTGCATTAGCATGCATAAGCTCTGATCATCATTCATATTTTTCAGCTCTGTTTTCTTTCAGTTCTGATTTTCTGTTCCCTATCTTCTCCCAGTATCCCATGTTAGATTCAGGGGGAGCAAGACATCTAAGGGAAAGAGATCATTTAAATTCATTGCACATATTTACTCTTGGGGACATGTCTAATTCAATGTGGTACTTAGTACTCACTCTCTACATGTAATCCTAGTCTTGGTATTCTTGTGGTTTCTTTTGTTTGCTCTGGCTAGTAGATGCATCTGTGTTATCTAACCTTGTTTATGCAGGTTCATTCCATCCTAAGACAACTCAAGACTACAAGGTAAGTATATGCATCACAATCATGTGTATGAGGAATTCTTGCTGATGTACATATTGTTTGCAAGAAGGACTCATGAGCATGAAGGTATTCTCTTCAACATTCTTTGCTCTAATGCATATGTCCAAGATACATGTAACACATTGCCTGCTCTATCATTTTTATGCTCTCACATGCTTCTACATTCCATATTCACATGATTGCATACATGTAGGGGGAGCCTATGTTTGTTACATGTCTTTCCAAAGCTTTACTTGCTACTCTTTATATCTTTATTTAAAGCTTTGATGTATGTTGCCATCAATTACCAGAAAGGGGGAGAGTGAAAGCACAAGTGCTCCCTAGGTGGTTTTGGTAATTAATGTCAACATATCTCTTGTTGGACTAACACTTTTATCTAGCATGTTTTAGATAAGTTCAACAATGGAGTGGCATGGACTAAAGGATGTGGGAACTCCTTCAAGATGCTAAGGACAAAGGATTGGCTCTAGCTTCAAGCTCAAGATTCTTCATTTTACATTTTTAGTGGTCCAAGATCACATACTAAGAAGACTAGGCCTGTAAGGGTTCCTTTTTTCTGGTTTTTTTAACTTTTTTTACCGCTGCTGTAAAAAAGACACGTATAGTTTGGGAGGGTGCTGTGTAGATATTTAGCATGTGTTTTGCAAGGCGGCAGAACCTGTCCCAGACAGGAAGCGATCAGGTTTGATGACACATGCACACACGTGTAATTGTTTCCGGTGTTGTCTTTGATGTGTCACCGCGGTAGAATTCTGTGGAAATTTCCGAACACATCAACCGCCCCAGTATAACTAGCCTTCCTCTTACCCATAGCCACCAATCCCGGATGGGCAGCCCGGTGGTCGTGGCGCGCTGCACGCGGTCAGCTTTACCTCCCAGTCGCCCAACCGGCTTCCATCATCGTTGTACTCCAGCGCCCAGCGCCGCCTACGACACACAACGGCCATGCCCACGCCACGGACGAGTGAGGTCCGCATGAGGAGTTCAGCTATCGAGCAAGAGCCAGTTCCAGGGGAGGTGCATCAGGGAAAGTTTCATGCTGCTTGCTGGCGAGCGGCCATATCCAGGCGAGGTGAGGAGTTCGTCGGTGAGGCTGTCTCCCCTTCTGCGCAATCTGGTCCGGAGATATCGAATCCTTCCTGATTTGGCTTCCTTTCTGCCCTCCACTCTTCTCTGGAGGTACGTCGACGAGCATGAACTCCACCACGGTTTACTGCTCAATTTTTGCTGAACTTTACCTTTGCATCTATCTGAACTTCCTTTTATTACAAAGTTCTTCCTTTTATACTCGACGGCGTCGTCGCAGCTCTGGGTTCAGCCGCCGAGCCCCATGTACCTCTATTATGAGGGCATACCAGACTCTGCACAAGCTCTGAGGAACTGCAACCACTTCTACTAGGTGCCCTGCCACTCCCAAGTTTACAAGTAAAGGTAGGAGGCTGATTAGCCACTAGACTAGACTATGGCTTGCTCCTTAAAAATTAGTCACTAGATTGTATTTGTAGGTATTGTGTGGTGCCGTTTGACACATCTTAATATCATATTTTACTATAGAATGGCCATTAAATATGTACAGTACTTTTTCCAAAAACAGAATTGGTCCAACTGTAATTTTCTTGTTGCTTTCAGAGTTTGAAGCTTGGTGCCGACTAGCCTGATACCTGTACTGAAAAATTCTGATTTGGTCATCCTCCTTTCAATGGCTACATACACCAAGTGGTTGTTTGGATAAATAAAATTAGCGCCCAGTTTTTCAGAAAACGTATTTTCATTGGATTTTTCGAAAATCAACTTTACTTATATAATTCAGTTAATAATAAGCATGCACAGAATCTTGTTTGGATTAGGAAATTGCAGTATCCATTACCACTATCAGATGGAAAAGCACCAGAATTAGACATACATACTTGTTTTCACGTGAATCGAAGCAAAAATATCACGCAAAATTAGATAAATTTTACAGTTCTGAACCATGTATTTTTGAGATGGCTCTTTGTACAATATGCATGGGTATCTAAACGAGGACAGAGTCTTTATTTGTGTCTCGGTTGAAGTGAATTGTCTAAAAGAAGTTTAGGTTGGTTCTGTGGATTCACTTTGTTTTAGCACAATTTGAGTTGCAACTGTAGCATGCCTCTCCCAGCCAACCAAAGCTTAGTTCTTCTCAATTTTAGTCCCTTTTTGTTATAGGAAACAATCAAGAATCTTATGTGTCAGAGGAGGTGAGGAGGGCGATATATTCAATCAATTGTACTAGCTATCAACATTGATGAACAAATCAAAGGCACACCTGAAGCACTCGCAGCTACAGAACATCATACTCTAAATTTTGTCCCAAGAAAGCAATCGACAAAACTGGAACAAATTCAGGCATCTCAGTTGAGCAACTACTGAACCGAATCGAGAAGGATTTTATACCTTGAAGGCGTAGGATTCAGCCTCGAATAGAGCCCTCTTCAGCTCGCCGCTCCAGTACCCCTCTGGAAGCACAACCATAACAGCACCGCATCAGCTCGATTTGATCCACTCTTCCACCGTCGGTGGGACCCTTTGTGGTTTCTCTCACCTCGGAGGCGACGACAGAGGGAGAGAATGACTGGATACCGGTGGTGCTCGTGAGCGCGGCCGTCACGTCCGCGACGACGACGGTAGCGGTGGCGGCACAATCGTACATGAACTCCATCTCCTCCTCCTCCTCCAACGGCATTGTCCCCGCATCGAGGTGAGGGGGATGTCGCTGTCAGGCGGAGCTCGCGTAGGCAGGCCGGTGGTCGGCGGAAGGTGGTCATAGTATTTCGCGGTGTGCTGTTTAGCTTAGCGTGACCAGGCATGGCAGTGCACAACAGGGGGGTGGACAGGTGGTGCGCAGAAGGGGGTAGGTGGGTCGACAGGTGGTGTTGGTGACTTGCTGCTCCTCATTTTTTTATTTCTCTTTGTTTTTCTTTCTAAATAGTAGAACTGAAGGTAGAACACATTTGGTGTTGAAATTATTTGTGTAGCTGTGCCATTCTATATATCTTCATAAATGGAATCTCAAGGCTGAGATTATAATGCTACTACTGATATGGGGGGTAGCAGAGTATGGTGTTATGAAGATATACCTTTGTCAACAAATATGTTGTTGCATTTATGGAGATCTTGGCATGACAGCCCCAATGTCCAAAATACGTAATAATAACAAGATGGATAAGTGCAAGAAATTCTCTTGATACTAATAGAAGTATTTTACTATTCAGATAGAATGTGTTGTACATGTACTCTATTCTCACTTAATCATTCAGTTTTGTTTTTTTGCATAATGTTGACAAATATATTCTATGTTGGCTGGAATATGTAAGGTAGTGTGAATGCTAACAGGGTTGCAATTCTACCAACTCCAAAAAAAAGTCCATTCAACATCATGTCTTCTCTGAAGCGACCTGAATTTGTCTCTTACGGATTTAGTTTTTCAGAACATCTATGCCAAGTTATTGTGCTTAAAGTTTTGCCAAATTCCAACTCATGTGTTTATTCAGTGACCACTGTGGGAGCAACATAAGTTGGGTAGTGCACAATTATTCTCTTGGCCACTAAGATACACACATGTAGAACATACCACAAATTCTAAAGAACTTCACAAAAACAACAAACCCAAGCAAACCAACAGGGCCTTGTATGAACTACTTTGCCACGAATCAAATTTTGGGATGACTTACCAAATATTTAAAAAACTAAATAGCTTATCACTCCTTGTGGTGCGGCGTGCCGCCGCGCACTACCCGCTAGTTGAGTCTATAGGAAAAGCCAATACTATCAAGGAGGGATGAGGTGTTGCTTAATGAGCCTCTTGCTTCATGTGCTTAGTGATATGCTCCAAAACCCTCAGCTACTTTCCCATTTCCACAAATGACCTAAACCCAAAGCCAAAATCGGTCACACCGATTCTTCCTATCCGGCGCCACCGATTCCATAAGTCATAGCCACTGCCACAAACCCTAAGCAAATCGGTCTTACCGATAGGGATCTCGGTCTCACCGAGATGGGATTGTAATCTCTCTATGTATGTCCATTATCAAATCAGTCTCACCGAGTTTGAGCAATCGGTACTACCGAGATTACAATGCAAACTCTCTAGAAAACTTATTACCAAAATTGGTCTCACCGAGGTTGAGTAATCGGTCCCACCGAGTTTGCCTGACCAACTCTCTGGAAAGATTATTACCAAATCGGTTTCACCGAGTTTGTGTAATCGGTCCTACCGAGATTACGTTATGCCCTAACCCTAACCGAATCGGTCTCACCGAGGTGCATTTCGGTCCCCCCGAAAACCCTAACGGTCACATTATTTGTTGAATCGGTCTGACCGAGTTTAACGATTCGGTCCCACCGAGTTTGGTAGATTGTGTGTAATGGTTAGATTTTGTGTGGAGGCTATATATACCCCTCCACCTCCTCTTCATTCGTGGAGAGAGCCATCAGAATGAACCTACACTTTCAACTTACCATTTCTGAGAGAGAACCACCTACTTATGTGTTGAGGCCAAGATATTCCATTCCTACCATATGAATCTTGATCTCTAGCCTTCCCCAAGTTGCTTTCCACTCAAATCTTCTTTCTACCAGATCCAAAACCTATGAGAGAGAGTTGAGTGTTGGGGAGACTATCATTTGAAGCAAAAGAGCAAGGAGTTCATCATCAACGCACCATTCGTTACTTCTTGGAGAGTGGTGTCTCCTAGATTGGCTAGGTGTCACTTGGGAGCCTCCGACAAGATTGTGGAGTTGAACCAAGGAGTTTGTAAGTGCAAGCAGATCGCCTACTTCGTGAAGATCTACCGCTAGTGAGGCAAGTCCTTCGTGGGCGACGGACATGGTGGGATAGACAAGGTTGCTTCTTCGTGGACCCTTCGTGGGTGGAGCCCTCCGTGGACTCGCGCAGCCGTTACCCTTCATGGGTTGAAGTCTCCATCAACGTGGATGTACGATAGCACCACCTATCGGAACCACGCCAAAAACATCCGTGTCTCCAATTGCGTTTGAATCCTCCAAACCCTTCCCTTTACTTTCTTGCAAGTTGCATGCTTTACTTTCCGCTGCTCATATACTCTTTGCATGCTTGCTTGATATGTATTGTGAACATTAAACTTGTGCCTAAACTCCACTTAAACTTAAGGAAACTTAAAAACTGCAACTTTGGCACTTAGTGTCTAATCACCCCCCCCCCCTCTAGACACCTCTTCTCAAGGTCCTATAGATTCATCATGTAATCGAGTTAGTTTTGTTAGGGCCTGATCTAGTATCCATTATGTTCTGAGATTGATGTTGCTATGAGTTTGGCATGCTTAATGCTTGTAACTTTGGGCCCGGGTGCCATGATTTCAGATCTGAACCGTTTATGTTATTACCATTATATCCATTTTCTAGATCCGATCTTGCAAGTTATAGTCACCTATTACGCGTTATGATCCGGCAACCCCGGAGTGACAATAGTCGGGACCACTCCCGGTGTTGACCGTAGTTTGAGTGTTCATGTATTCGCCGTGTGATAATGCTTTGTTCCAGTTCTCTATTAAAAGGAGGCCTCAATATCCCTTAGTTTCCATTAGGACCCCGCTGCCACAGGAGGGTAGGACAAAAGATGTCATGCAAGTTCTTTCCATAAGCACGTATGACTATTTACGGAATACATGCCTCCATTATATTTATGAACTGGAGCTAGTGCCGTATCTCCCTAGGTTATGACTATCTCATGATGAATATCAGCCAACGAATCGTCGATCCAATGCCTATGATTTTCCTATATATTGTTCTTGCTAAGTTACTACTGCTGCTGTCACTGTTGCACTTGCTACAAAATCACTATTATCACTGTTACTGTTACTATTGCTGTTGCTACTACTATCAAGACTATCATACTACTTTGCCACTGATCACTTTGCTGCAGATAATTAATCTCCAGGTGTGGTTGAATTGATAACTCAGCTGCTAATACTTGCAAATATTCTTTGGCTCCCCTTGTGTCGAATCTATAAATTTGGGTTGAATACTCTACCCTCGAAAACTGTTGCGGTTCCATATACTTGTGGGTTATCAAGACCTTTTTTGGCACCGTTGCCGGGGAGCATAGCTATATTTGTTGAGTCACTTGGGATTATTATCACATTATCACTATGAAGAATCTGAAGGATGCTAAGACTAAGATTTTTCCCTCTAAGACGAGGGGAGGTAAGGAACTGCTATCCAGCTCCGCTTTAGATTCACCTTCTGTTGTAAGTAAACTTGCAACACCAACACATGCTATTAATTTTGATATGTCGCAAGTTATTGATGATGCCACTTCTTCTTTGAATGTTACTCATGATGCTAGTACCTTGCTTGATGATGATGTGCCACTAGGTGAATTTCTTGATGAACAATTTGCTAGAGTAAGACAGCATGATATTGTTGAAACTAATGATGAGCTTGAAACTGAAAATCTTGAAACACCTACTAGAACTAGCCCTCCTAGATATGAATTGCCAAAGGTACTGGAAGGTTATGCTATGAGTAAGGAGGCAACTAGAGATATTCTTGCTTGTAAGGACAGAGATGGTCTAGAAAAATTATTATACAAGTATAAAGAAAGATCTTTGAATGCTAGAATGAAATGTGATCCAAAGTTTGCTACTTCACCTATCTTTATTGATGATAAGGATTATGAATTCTCTGTCGACCCAGATTTATCACTTTGGTTGAATCTGATTCTTTCCATGGTTATGAAACTGAAACTGTTGTGGCACATCTTACTAAATCGAATGATATAGCCATGCTTTTTTATCATGATGAGAAGATTTGCTATTACTATATTCTCAAGTTATTTCCATTCTCATTAAAGGGTGATGCTAAAGTTTGGTACAATACTCTTGCTCCTAGTTGTGTGCATAGTCCCCAGGATATGATTTATTACTTCGTTGAAAAATATTTCCCTCCTCATAAGAAACAAGCTGCCTTGTAGGAAATATTTAACTTTGTGCAAATTGAAGAAGAGAGTCTCCCACAAGCTCGGGGGAGGCTTCTCCAATTGCTTAATGCTTTACCTAATCATCCTCTTAAGAAAAATGAAATACTTGATATCTTCTATAATGGACTAACCGATGCTTCTAGGGATTTCCTAGATAGTTGTGTTGGTTGTATTTTCAGGGAACGAACTATTGAGCAAGCTAAAGAATTATTGAATAACATATTGAAAATTATGATGATTGGAGTCCTCCTGAAACATCAATTAAACCTACTCCGAAGAAGAGGGGTATCTTACATCTGGGTCCTGAAGATATTCAAGAGGCAAGGAAATCTATGAAGGAAAAAGGTATTAAAGTAGAGGATGTTAAAAAGTTACCACCTACTGAAGAAATACATGGGCTTGAAACACCACCATCACCTAAGTAGAGTTGAAATCTTTAATGAAATTCAATGATAGTGATAATCCTCATAATAAACATCCTAGCCAATGCCTTTATGAGTTTGATAATTACATTAGAAAGCAAGATCACTTCAATGCAAATGTTATGAAACAATTGAAATACAACTCTGATATGATTGATCACTTAAGTGGCTTGTTATTTAGAATCTCAAATGATGTTAGAGGTGTAGGAAAGCATGCCTCTATGGTTCAAACTCAATTAGAACAAGTTGCCAAATCTCAAAGAGAGTTGCTTTATGAAATGAACAATAATATAAGTGACTTTGCTGTTAGGGTAGCAACTAGAGGAGCTAAAATGACTCAGGAACCACTTTATCTTGAGGGACACCCAAAGAGAATTGAACAAGATTCTCAAAGAATTAACACTGATGCACCTAGTCCTTCTAAAAAGAAAAGAAAGAAGATAAATAATAGGACTTTGCCTGCCTCTAGTGAACCTAAAATAGAAAAACCTTCTGATAATGATAATGAAGTTTCCATCTCTAATGCTAAAACTCAACCTGGTAGTAAACACCTTCTGATAATGAAAAATATAATGATGAGGTTCATGAAGACACTCAAATTAATGATAAAGAACCGGACAATGATGTTGAGATAGAACCAGCTGTAGATCTTGATAACCCACAACCAAAGAATAAAATATATGATAAAAGAGACTTTGTTGCTGGAAAACACAGTAAGGAAAGAGAACCAAGGGTTCAAAAAATGATGCCTTTTCCACCAAAGTCAATTAAAAAGAAAGATGATGAAGAATTTGAACACTTTGCTGAAATATTGAGGCCAGTCTTTTTGTGTACTCGCTTGACTGATATCTTAAAAATGCCTCCTTATGCAAAGTACATGAAGGACATCATAACCAATAAGAGAAAAATACCGGAAGCTGAAATCTCCACTATGCTTGCTAACTATACTTTTAAGGATGGAGTACCTAAAAAACTTGGAGATCCGGGAATACCAACTATACCTTGCTCCATTAAAAGAAATTATGTGAAACCTACTTTGTGTGCTTCGGGATTTGGTGTTGGTGTTATACCTTTCTCTTTATATAAAAGACTTGATTTGGATAAACTGACACCTACTGAAATATCTTTGAAAATGGCTGACAAATCAACTGCCATACCTATCGGTATTTGTGAGGATGTGCCTGTTCTTGTTGCAAATGTTACTATTTTCACTGACTTTGTTATACCGGAGATGCCCAAGGACGACAACATGTCGATTATCCTTGGTAGACCCTTCTTGAATACTGCAGGGG
Source organism: Triticum aestivum (assembly GCF_018294505.1). Classification (NCBI taxonomy): domain Eukaryota; kingdom Viridiplantae; phylum Streptophyta; class Magnoliopsida; order Poales; family Poaceae; genus Triticum; species Triticum aestivum. Next base: position 223,645,984 of record NC_057810.1, on the reverse strand, counting down.
ATGTTATTGATTGCAATAAAATCAAGGTTTTCATGTCAATGGTAACGAGCATAGGGTGCACTTTTCGAAGAAACAATTCCAAGTGAATGGTATTAATGTTATTGAAAAATCTCCGAAAATCACTATTGGAAGTTTTCAACTACATCTACCTACTGTTAATAAGAGATATGAAATGCTCATTGTCGGGGACATTCATATCCCCGTTGAGGTAAGTTAGTGATTTACAAAAGTTTTTTGGTTTCATGCTAATCGAAAGTGGTTGTTAATAAGACTTGATCAACCTTATTAATGGATCATTTTTGAGAGGTATGAAGTTGATGAATTTAGTGAGCACTACCTTCTGTCCCTGCCTTTTATTTTCTGTTTTTCTTAGTTAAATAAAATAAAATGCCATGCTTTGTCTGTTTTCTGAGTTTTCCGTACAATAAAAAATGACCCAAAAATAAAAGTTCTCAGAATGTTCTGAAAATTTAATACAATTTTTTTCTAAATAATTAAAATTTTTGGTGCAAATAATATCAGAGGAGGTGCACCAGGTGGGCACAACCCACCAAGGCGCGCCAGGACCCCCACGCGCGCCCTGGTGGGTTGTGGTGCCCACGTGGGCCCCCTCACTTACTTCTTCTTCCCACATCACCAAATTCCTCTAGAAAAAATCACCATTGCTCTCTCTCTCGCGCGCACGCGCGTGTTCTTGCTCCTGAAACTGCGGATTTCGATCTCTTTGCTCGAAGCTCCATTTTTGAAACTGTTTCAGGGAATTGTTGATTGGTATGTAACTCCTCCATGTGTCCAATTAGTTTTTGTTTTAGTGGTTTATATTTTAAATAATTAGCTACTATTGGTGCTGCTTTAGATGAGCTTGCATGTTGAATTCTTAGAGTTCTAAGTAGTTTGAATGCTTGATATTGCCTCTATACATCCCTAAGAGTAGTTGCTATCATTCTTATGAAGTTTCGTTAACAAATTTTTGTGACCTACAATTTTCAGAAAATTGTACGCGAACATTATGAACTTCTTTGGAAGGAGTTCTTCGAGGAGGAGATCCTCGGAGGCATCCTCTAGTAGCAGCTATGTCCATCGGTCTTATGTTGAACCAAGTGAAAAGTCCATTGGAGATGCCACCACCAAAACATGCATATGGCCATGCGACGATTATATGATGAGTGTGGGCATTAAAGAGGAATTTGAGCAATATGTTCACAATGCCAATCTCGGTCCCTACATTTCAGATAAGTGCGACCAACACCTCATCCTCACTGAATCATTTGTCAACAGATTTAAATTCCATCCCCGTGAGTCTAGGGTGTCATTTAATTTGTATGAAAACCCATTTACCATATCCTTAGAGAGATTCGCTCACCACTGTGAAATTCCATTCTGGGGTTCGCTCGATGAACCGCCAAGGCCTGAGTTTGAGATATTCTTGACTAGTCTTTGCTATGATGAGACTAGGGGAGTCACGCAAATAGAAAAAATAGCATTCATTTTCCCACAATTCAGTACTTTGCATTATTTAATGAAAAATGTATTGTAGGCTAGCAAGATTGTAGTACATTTTGTGCTCCAGATTTGAGCCTCATACACACCGCTCTCAACGGTGACAGAAGTTATAATCTTGGAGTGATTGTTGCACGTAAGTTGCAACACAACGCTGGTAGTGGATATTTTTATGGTGGAATTTATGCCACACGATTAGCGAGGGAGCTGGGTGTTTCACATTTGCCCTATGATCCTATTTTACCCACGCAGTACCTAGACTTTGATGCTATGAAACGTCATAAGATCCTTAAAGGATATCCCCATAATTTCACTTAAAATTGATGTTTAACAAGGACTCCGTGGTGGACACATATTTGTCTGCACCTGCTCTCTTTAATGTTCACAACAGGGGAAGATATTACGTTGTTGAGAGTGAGGCCCAAGCTCATAACGTAGCGGTTATAGCTGCACGGCAGGTTAAGGCATCCACACCGAGAGCCTCGTGAGCTACCACTTTGACCATTACGCAGGCTACTGACTGATTACGAAGTTAGGCCAAAAGCCTAAGCTTGGGGGAGTACGTATTTCCACCAACATTGCATTCATGTTCACACATTCCATTCCAGTTGTCGGTGTTCACACTTTTTCATTGTATTATCCATGTTAAATTTATTTTCACGCTTTCTTCTTGTGTGTTTGATAACTTTGAGAAAATCCAAAAATATGTTTCTTGCTGCTTTTTGATTTTTCTTCCTAGTTTAAATTGTTGTAGCACTAAAAAGAAAACCCAAAAAGATTTCCTTGTTCTTCCTTTGCTTGTTGGGAGCTTTCCCGTGTAAATAGTTCTTCTCGTTTTTGCTTTTCTCTTTTTATTTGCTTGTTTATGAAAAACCAAAAACTCCAAAAACATTTCAGTGTGTTTCTCTGAATTTCTTTTCTTTTTGTTGAGTCATATTGAGGAGAAGACCACGATGAAAATGCTGAGTGGCTCTCATTTGCATTATTGTTGATCTGACAAAAAGCCCATATTACCTTGTCTTCTCCTTTTGAATAAAATGTCTACAGATTCCAGGATAGTGCATGGCACTCTTGCACTATTATTATTTTCAAATCGTTCGGTCGTGCAAGTGAAAGGCAATAATGACGATATTCAATGAACTGGCTGTGGCAGAGAGAAATGGGTATGAACTCGACTTGTTCTGTTTTTGTAAATATGTTTAACCTAGTATCCATGATTCAGCCTATTATGATCAAACATGTTTGCAATCACAATTAGATATCATAGTTTCTCATGCCATGCATAAGTGGCTAGGAGTGGATAATGATTTATCTTGGATATCAACATTGCGTTAAAATGATTGTGATGTAGTATGATCATATTGTATCCTCCTCTGAATGTTCGAGTGGCTTGACTTGGCACATGTCCATGCATGTAGTTGAATCAAAACCAACATAGCCTCTATGATATTTATGTTCATGGTGTTCATATCCTACTCATGCTAGTATCCAATGTTACTTATGCATAATGCATGTTCATGACCATTGTTCCTCTCTAGCTGTCCGCTTCTCAACCTATTTGCTAGCCTTCGCTTGTACTAAGTGAGAACTCTGCTTGTACATCAAAAACCTGAAACCCAAGTTATTCCAGATGGGTCCACCATACCCACCTATATGTGGTATTATCCTGCCATCCGAAGTAAATTTGCATGTGCCACCTCTAAAAACTTCAAATAAATATCCTTTTTATGTGCCTGGATTGTTCATAGAGAGAAAGGAGGTAGTTGGTTTCTTCCATGCTAAGCGGGTTATTCTCAGGTTGGGTGTTTACTCACTCACCATTGCACGAGAAAAGAGCGGTAATAGGGATTCTCAGTCCCCAATTGCAAAAAGAACTTATCAATAATCAAACAAAAACTCCTATGGAGCAAAAACCTTTACTTTACTGCTTGGGAACCGCTACTAATTTGCTTAGCATGGAAGATATTGATAACTGATGGCTGCGAAGTAGACAAGAAGGGTGCATGCCTCAAAATTCCATTTACCTCTGTTTTAAAAACTTGAGCTCGGGCACCTCTGCAAATCACTCCTTCCCTCTACAAAGGGATTGTCTATTTACTTTTATGTTGTGTCATCACCTTCTCAAACAAGCCACAGAACCTGAGAGCACTCCTGTCATGCTGATGCATTGTGTGTAGCTAATGTTGGGTGCATCATGACTGGATCTTTTCTACCATGAATTACAATGTTTAGTCGCTGCTTGAACTTTGGGGGTGCTCTGCATTTATGTTTTGCGGTCTCAGAAAGGGCTAGCGAGATACCATTATTGTCATATCGTATCATGGTTGCTTTGGCAACATGTTCTGTTTGACATATCTTATTATTGCTCGCTAGTTGATTATGTCATTGCTATGAGTTAATATAATTTTTAAGAGTTATTGTCGACATGGTTAGTTATAATCTTTGCTGAAAACCTGGGTGTTGTTTAAGCTTATTTATGGACAGAAGAGCAAAAGAGTTCGTAAAAGTTTTTCTTTTTCACTTTCAGTTTATCAACTAAATTGCTTGAGGACAAACAAAGATTTAAGCTTGGGGGAGTTGATACGCCTCCGTCGTATCTACTTTTCCTAACGCTTTTCCTCTTGTTTTGGACTCTAATTTGCATGATTTGAATGAAACTAACCCTGACTGACGCTGTTTTCAGCAGAACTACGATGGTGTTGTTTTTGTGCAGAAATAAAAGTTCTCGGGATGGAATGAAACTTTGCGAGGATTTTTTTATACAATACAAGAGAATTTCTGGAGCCAAGAACCACCGGAGGGGGGCACCTGGGTGGGCACAACCCACCAGGGCGCGCCACCCCCTCCAGGCGGGTCCAGGTGGGTTGTCCCCACCTGGTGGTCTCGCAGACCCTGAAACCAACGCTATAAAATCCTATTTTTCCAGAAAAAGTTAGGGAGAAAGAATTATCGTGTTTCATGAGATGGAGCTGCCGCCATCTCCTGTTCTTCATTGAGAGGCCAGATCTGGAGTCCGTTTGATGCTCCGGAGAGGGGGATCTTCGATCTTCGTCATCACCAACCCTTCTCCATCGCCAATTCCATGATGCTCCCCACCGGGAGTGAGTAATTCCTTCATAGGCTCGCTGGTCGCTGAGGAGTTGGATGAGATTCATCATGTAATCGAGTTAGTTTTGTTAGGGCCTAATCCCGAGTATCCATTATGTTCTGAGATTGATGTTTCTATGACTTTGCCATGCTTAATGCTTGTCACTTTGGACCGGTGCCATGATTTCAGATCTAAACCGTTTATGTTATCCCATTATATCCATGTTCTAGATCCGGTCTCGCAAGTTATAGTCACCTACTACGCGTTATGATCCGGCAACCCCGGAGTGACAATAGTCGAGACCGCTCCCGGTGATGACCGTAGTTTGAGGAGTTCATGTATTCACCATGTGCTAATGCTTTGTCCCAGTTCTTTACTAAAAGGAGGCCTTAATATCCCTTAGTTCCCAATAGGACCCCGCTACCACGGGTGGGTAGGACAAAAGATATCATGCAAGTTCTTTCCATAAGCATGTATGATTATTTACGAAATACATGCCTACATTATATTTATGAACTGGAGCTAGTGCCGTATCGCCCTAGGTTATGACTGTCTCATGATGAATATCATCCAACGAATCGCCAATCCAGTGCCTACTATTTTTCTATATATTGTTCTTGCTAAGTTACTACTGCTGCTGTCACTATTGCACTTGCTACAAAATCACTGCTATCACTGTTAATGTTACTATTGTTGTTGTTACTACTATCAAAACTATCATACTACTTTGCTACTGATCACTTTGCTGCAGATAATTAATCTCCAAGTGTGGTTGAATTGACAACCCAGCTGCTAATACTTGCAAATATTCTTTGGCTCCCCTTGTGTCGAATCTATAAATTTTGGTTGAATACTCTACCCTCGAAAACTGTTGCGATCCCATATACTTGTTGGTTGTCATGCACCGATGCATGCCCCTGTGCCGGTGCCCGTGCACACGAATGATTCCGCCACGCCATTGCTAGCGCTTGTCCCCATGTCGGTGCTAGTGCCCCTTCAGCGGCATGGGTCACCGCCATCGTCCACTTCCTTGCACCGCCGCCTGTCGCCGCCTCCGCCGGTTGACTGGCTCCTGGAGACCGGAGTCTAGACGATTCTGACCTTCCTTGAAGTTTGGACCAACGACCAGGAGTATGCCTGCGTAAGAAGCCGCCGTCCCTGCTGGTCAATGGCCCGACGGTACACAGGGCACGACAGAGGAGCCGCTTCCCGCCGCAAGACGCCCCAGCCGCCGCTGCAATTAGTTATATTTATTTTTTTAGTTCGATCGTGGTATGAATGTAAAGTCATAGTCAGACTGAATAAAATCTGTGGTTTTATCGATTCAGTGTTCTGCTAGAGCCCTATCAAATTAGATAAAAAGATCATCAAGCGACATGTATTCCTTCTCATCGCAAACATTTCATATTAAATGCCATGTTAATTCCAAATACTTTTTTTGAGGGAAGTTAATTCCAAATACTTGTAGGGCGCGAGCAGGTCCCTTGTTCGAGCACTAGCGACACATCTATTTATCCTATATTACTAGTTAAATACACCACGGGGGCCTGAACTTGTCCATCACAGTCACTTTTATTCCTAAACTTGTAAAATATACTAGTAGGTGAAACTGGAGCCGTACTTGTGAACACGTACAGATATGGTCAACGGCGTCGGGCATTTGCCCCGGCCCCCGGGTGGCGCGCCATGTTTACTGGCTCGCGCGCTCTTCATGTTTGCATCTGCGTCTAAATGTAAAACGGGAGGAGAGAGAGAGAGCAAGCAGACATGTGACCCTCCAGTAAGTGGCCCAACTAAGAGGAGTAGTACGTGTTGACGAGCCGGTCCCACTAATCTATTGAAAAAATATAAAAACATGTTATCCATTAAATAGACTATGGTAATATAAAAACATGATATCAATGAAGTGGAGTACAACAAATGTTGCTACTATGTTGGCTATTGACATGCGCCTGGAAGGACCTGGTCACCTGTTCGTTCCTCGTTCTTTTCATTTTTAATTTATATGGGTCCAAATTTGTTTAATAGCAGGTCGGTCCCCGATGCGTAGTTTATAGCATTTTAATTTATGGATCGAAGTTTGTTCTATTACAGGTGGACCCCCGGTGTGTAGTTTGTAGCTTATTTGCAATAATTAAAAAACGGAAGTTTTTTTTGTAAAAATGCCATGGTGCCACGTGAAAGGTGAGAAAGAGCGTCCTAGAGAGCGGTGATGGAGCTAGAGAGGAATCCATTGGGGGAGGGGGGGGGGCAACGGTGTTTTGAGTAGTTGTGGGCCAAATGCTAGAAACAAAATCTAGTCCAAATCCTCCAAAATAAATGCCTTCACAAATCTTCTATATCTAAATAGGGGCACCCACTAGGTGATTTTCCTGCGTTCTCATGAAGCCACGTCACTCCAATTGTTATAGCCATTTATTCTGTAAAGTTGAGGAGTCTACAACCATTTGATCAAACGTTCAGAAAATTACGATGGGCTGCCACCGCTAAGTGAACATACCATTTCGTTCTTTTCTAGCCATACACCCCACGAGCGCCACCCACCGCCGGCCATTCCCCACGCGCCTCCCCGTCTGGACCCCTCAGGTCGTCGCCAGCGACCAGTGCGCCGTCGTCAACCACCTCACCGCCGGCGGCGCCCTCGACCGAGCCACTGCGCACACCACCTAGCGCAATCCCGCCGCGCGCCGCCGCTAGCAACACCTTCCCGAGCCCCTGCTGCCAACCCAGGTACACGTCGCATGCCACGGCCGACAGCCTCACCGATGCCCAGCTGCGGATCCACCTACTCCAACGCCGATATGTGCCCCGTGTTTCAACCTCCCGCCGCCGGCCAACCTCCTTCAGCGCCACTAGGAACGGCTCCCACCCACCTCCCTCACGCCCACGGATCAGCGCTCACCCAACGCCCTGACAATGGCCAGGGACACATGTGTCTTTTGCCCCACCCTCCCCCGTCCCCCATCAACCAGACTGCATCTTCCTCCTTGATCTGTAGAAGAAGAACTGGAGGAGCCCACAACGGTGTCCCGTTTCATCTCTGGCCAAGCTCTTCTTTTCTTTTGAGTAAGGCTTTTGTCAAGTTCCTGTGATCTTCCATCGTGAGCATGAGTTGTTGCATAAAAAATCTTCAAATATTGAACCGCCCGTGGCGTCGCCCGCCTTCTCCTACCTGACCCTGCTTGGAATCGCCCAGTCCATCAAGATCTTCACCACATGATACGTCCCTCTTGCGCCTCACCTGCGATACATCAGCATCTGCCGCCGGCTGGACCTGAGCTTTCCGTCAAGGGATGTGTGTAGGAAGTGGTACAAAGATAAACGGTGGGGTGTGAAGCACCTGGTGAGTTCCGGGGGATGCCACCGTCGCATCATACGTCGTTGCTTTCCGCTTACAGGAAGGTTTCAGAAGCTCCCACTTCGCCACCACAGCGATCTTTTGCCTATTTGCTTAGCGACGTTTCTTTTGATTATTCTGGCTATTGGAAATGTTGGATCTCTTGATATTTGGTCCTTGACAAGTAGTACCTTTTTGATAAATAGTTTGGTAAAACTACTTCGTTCAGTTCATTTCTAGGATCATCTCCAGTGGTAGTTAATTTTAAGTGAAGATTGAAGTTTTCATAGTAATTTAAAGACTACACGTCTTGGTTTAGTTATTGATTATACAGTACATAGGGAAACTGCAAGTGCCTGAAACACCATGCTAAAATATTTGATTACATAATCATGGTGGGGATATTGTCTGGCTATGAAGATCAGGGGCGGAGCCAAATTTGGAGCATGCTCTGGCGATTGTAAATTTGCTTTGTGACATTAATCAACACATTTTCTCTCTTATCTCTATACATCTTTACTGGTCTTATAAGCGATACTGCAGGGATACCACTTACCATGATACATGATTTTCACAAAAAGATGAATACATGAGTATATTTGTTCTACATTTCAAATGTAAATATCAATATTCCATTCGATCTCCAAAATCAACATTTAAAATGTAAATGCAGTGTTCAACATTCTAGCTGTATTTTCCATTCATTCACACAGCTACAGTATATCTTTGAATATGCGCATTCAAAGAACAAAGTCCCGCAGCAACGCGCGGGGTATCAACTAGTTAATCCAAGGTTGGAGGCAGAGTCCCCCTCACAATGTAAATAGCTCCGGGCGAGAAATGGAGAGGTAGCGTCTATGTGTGGGAGAGACGGCGCCAGAAAGCAAGGTCAATCGAAAAAACACAACCTTTTTTCATATCTAAACCCCAAATCTCAAATTTGTGATGATTCTAGGTTTAGTAATTATGAATTTTCAAGTGTTTTTCAGACTTAAGATATGTGTGGCCGGCGGATTTTAATGAAGCCACTGAAAATTTTTGGATTTTTTTAAATTGCCGCCGGTTGCTGAAATATATGTGTGGCGAGCATATTCTTGCCCACCACTAGTTCATAATAAAGCAGTGGCACGCCCTATTCCAGTGCCCGCCACTGTTGTTTTCACCCCGCGGGGAATTTGGAAAGGGATTATGTGTGGCGGGTGCTAAATATTGCCCGCCACTGTTTTGCACAAAGTTGTGGCGGGTGCTGATATTTACCTGCCACTTCCAAACTAGCAATGGCGGATATCTGACCATGCCCATCACTTATTTGAGGCCATCTATAAGCCTTTTCCTAGTAGTGGAGGCTCGACGCGGCAATAAGCTACGAGGCGTGTGATATGCACGGGGCATGAACACGGACCAGGGTTCTAGTGGTCATACATGTGGTGAGACAACCATGAATTTTACTCGGGATGACTATAAGCAATGGTTAAATTCGTTCAAGTTTCAGACAGGCGGTCAAGAAAGAGTGAGGATGTTGAACTCATGTGTGGGAGTTGTCCACTTTCAAGTAGATCAGTGATCGGTATGTTGATGGCATTGAATGAATACTCTGGAAAGTTGGGAGAAAAAACTAGAGTAAAGAAAAACTTAATTTTGCTGAGTGTTGACTATGCTCAAGGAAAAGGGGACTACAAGTTGCAGATGGAGTCACATGAAAGCCGGGAGTAGCAGCGATACTCATGGGATAAACTGAAGTCCAATGTACATGAAAGTTTGACGCATGGACAAATTCAAGGTGATGGAGAATATACGCCAAGGTGAAATTTGTTGGAATTGTGTCGAATATTGTGTGCAAGTAGGTTATAGTTGGACTCTGTGTACTGTGTCTAGATAGTGTAGTAGTTGTGTACTAATATCCTAGACCTCCCACATAATATGAGTGTAAACACATGATGTAACTTATGCCAACATTATAGCACAAACATGCAGGGGAAGCCGGCGGCATGTGTCAGTGCCCGGATGGCCGGTGTGCGATATTGTGATGGTATCACGGGGAGAAGCGTCCATAGTCATGCCATGATGATATAGCCATGTCGATGAAACTTGTTAACAAATCTCAATGCCATTCGTTGTGTGATTGCTTGTTCCTTGGCGGATTAACTATGCGCCTCGGATTATTCTAACATGATCAAACCGAAATCCATCTGGCTTCATTTGGGACACGACAATAATAATTCACACGCTCCAAAGTAATTTTGGACAGACACATATAAAATGTTCAACAAATTAGTCTGAACCATTCATAGATTCACACCGGTCACAGCTTCGACCATGTCTCCAGTCGTCATGTGGCAGGCGTCGCTCTGGTCTCGTCACAAAAAATTGCAGGGTATTCATCAAATCATGGCAATCATCTCCTTTAGTGACTTTGTATGCTGGAAAGGTGGGGGGGAAGGAATAGAAAAGAGTTAGTAAGAAAATCAGCACAACCAGAAATAAGTTTGAGAAGAGTTAGAATGCAAAGAAGAAAAACTAGGAGTTACAAGAAACATCCTTACAATTAATGGTAACCCCAACCATTTTGCGAGTACTAGGCCAAGAGTCTCGCTACAAACTGTGGTCGTCCTCACGGTCCGGCTGGCTTCGTCGACCACTCCGCGAATGAGTACCCCCATCACGCCATACTTGCTAATGACGGGGGAGCCTGACATGCCATGTACAGCGACACAACTCACTGTAGCTCGTGCGCCAATGTTTACAGTGTCTTTTGGTTTTGACCTGTGAGTGGAAAAAAGGAAGAATTTTAGCACAATGTGAGATGCCCTTATACCCAGTTTACACAAGACACGGTTACAATCCGGAATCTCACAGCAGCTTTCCTGGAGAAACTGACGGGGCCCTAGGGGGGCCTGCAGCATCCTCTGGGCTGCAATAACCAACAGCTATTGTTGTGCCATCCTTTGGCACAAAACTGATAGGAGCAAACGTCAGAGGCTCAACACTTGGAGTTGGCGTCAGAACTTCTAAGAGCGCAAGATCTGCACGTTTGTTAGAGAGCAACAAGCGGGCCTCTAGATCTTCCACTCTTGGATGCTCTCCGTACAACATCCTACGAACGATTATCTTATCGGTGCTGTCCTTGAAATTTATTGCATGTTCAGCTGTGCAAAGGACACATCGGCCATCTAGTCGCTTCTTGATGGCAAAACTTGTGCCACAACTGGAAACCCGATCGTCCTTTCTATGCATCATGACGTAGAAAACACTGTCCCTAGCGTCCATCGCTCGTGAGAGAACCTCACTATCTGGTTCATTTCTCCCAACGGCCCTCCGATCTGCTAAGGTTGCCATGGTTGGTCTGTAAATGAATAAAAAAATGCACTTTAGTTACTAGTAGTTCATATCTCAGTATAAGGACTACAAAGCATCTATCAGAATTACTTAATCTTGAAAAGCATTTGTTTATAGAAATATCCCTCACATATAGGAGTGGAAGGTGGTAACGGGTAATCCTAAATACTCGTATCCGATAACATTCATATTCATTTTGAAAATATGAAAATGTAAGTGGGAAGAGCACTATCCGATCCATTGTCGCCCCTATGCACCTACTCCTTCCACCATCTCTAACGGCAATCATCAAATGATCAAATGGGCGTCCCCCAAATGCCCTTAGGCGTGTCCACGGATATCCGGTTGGGCGTCGGTCATCCAACCGTCTTCATTAAGTGCCACCCATTTTCAAAGAGTTCAAACACAAACTACGAACGAAATTTAACTGAGATTAATAAATAACATGCAAACTAAACCGAATTTAACGCTGTAATTTTTTACTTCCTCCGTTCCTAAATATAAGTGAGTATGTGCCAAAAAAATCCCTCAAAATTTGGTCTCTGAGACTTGGACTTGGGCCCTTGAGCTGCTGGGCAGGACCGCTTTCTTGTAGGCTGGATTCCTGCAAATCGGTGGGCTCTCCCTTCTCTTGTCGAATTTTTGTCTTAAAAAAAGGTTTTCTTTTTCGCGATTCGACCACTCTCTTCTTCGTAACGACGGCGGCAATCGCACTGAAGCGAACGCCGGACTCGAGGCTAGCGGCCGCTGCAGAGCGGGACGCGAGACGTCGGGGGTGGGACAGGCCACAGGTGGCTCACGCGCATTCGGTTCGCCTATGAAGTAGACTTCGGAGCTGGTCGCCGCCCGCGAGAGGGGACGGGCGCAAGCTGTAGGGTACGGCCGCGAAAATTGAAACGGCTGGCGCCGGCGAGAATAGAGGGAGGGATGGAGTCCCTTTACCTTGTGGTTGCGGACGGGTCGGCCGGAGAGACCTTTTCGCCGGCTGGGGACGAGTCGAAGGGCGGGGTGGGCAACAGAAGGCGGCTCGACTGCGAAGTGATGAAATAGAGCCTCCGGTAAGGTCGGATGGAAGGCAAAAATATCGATGATTATGCTCCTGTGCCTAGCAAACTCACCAGGAAGGGTGAAGAAACTGGAGCACCGCCGGATATGATATATGCTCTCCCAGAGGAGAGGAGGAGGAGGAGGACGAGGGGAACGAAAAGTAGGGAGAGATTGGGAGCCTGCTCTCCTTTTCGCAGCAGAGGAGGAGGAGGAGGAGGGCAAAGAGCAAAGGGAGGGAGGGAGAGATGGGAAGCCGCGGTGCCATCCACGATTTTGCCCGCCTGCGACCTGACACTCTGACAGTCGAAACAGAAAAAAAGCAATCCTCCTTTCTTTCTTTCTTTCGGTCATGGCAGCAGAGCGAGAGAGATGGAGGACAGAGCGAGCACCGCGTCCGTCTCACGCAGACTCCCACCTGCAGCTTCTCCTATCGCTTTGACTTGTTTCCCCTTCGGGAAGAAACACCCACCCCCGTGCTCGTCTGGAGGTCCAACAGCCCGACGGGGAAAAGCTTATCGTTCCTCACGTCTTGGCTAATTAACGGGCAGCTAGCCAAGCCAGTAGCATGGAGCGGAGACGGACGTACGCGACTCGTGTCTGCCCTGGAGGCCGAAGGAATGCATGGGAGAATGATAATTGCCTGCCACTGCCCACTGATGTTAGCTAGACTTCAAAAGGTACGGTGGTATACTCGTATTGGAGCACCAGTACCATGCAACATATGGACATGCATGCCAAAGGGCAATGAATGACTTCCCAAGCACCCCGATGCGAGCGAGAACCGGGCGGCGCCGGAGACGGGAGGACGAGTATGGGCCGGGGACATCACGCGCGCGGAGCAGATGACTCGCGGCGTGGTGCTAAGGAGAAGTGGAAGGAAGAAGATGACCTTGTGACCCTTGGGTCATGATCGGATGGCCAAGGAAAATTCAGATGTGGGACAGCCCAAAAATGTCCCAAGTGTGGTATACAGACAGATCAAAAAATAGTTCCGTGAATAGATCCACTGTCCATTATTACTTTGAGACTGTTGTACTTTGATGTTTTGCAAGTTTTGTCATGTTCCATAGTGTCACATTGGTGTCTTTTTCCAGCATGTATCGAAATGTTCTACATGTGTATCGCTGTGTAACAATTAGAGGTGGAAAGTGGTAGCAGATAATCCAAAATATCCGATATTCATACTTAAGGAAATACATATTCATATCCAAAACATTGGCGTCAGAACTAAAATGGAAATGGGAATGATATGTAAATGGATTTATTTATAACAAATAAAAATGTAAATATGATATGAGATTTTGACACAAATACAGATATGTAACACTAAAAAAAAATACACTTTCGTGATGATACGTGTTTGTCACAGTAGGTCGCGTTTTTTGTCATGCATGTACATCCATGACGATTTTATGACAGAATTAAAATAGTCATACCTGTACTGTCGTAGAAGTGTTCCATGACATTACCAAAATTATCATCACGGAAGTGTCCATTTCCATGACAATAAATTGCGCGTCACAGAAGTGCTTTCGTCAAGGGTGACCGACACGTGACATCCACCGTAACGGAACGCCGTTAAGTTATCGGGTCCGGTTTTGGATCCGATAACCCGTTAACAGCCCGGACGAATGGAGATTTTCCACGTGTAAAATTATCATTGGCCACAGGAAACACGTGTTGCCTCACCGTTGGGACAGATGTCATCCACTCATTGGACAAGAGGCGCCTATAATAGGTCGACACGTGGCACGGCCCAACAGTGTCCCATTTCGGTGAAAAAGGCCGGCCCAGTAAAAATTAGCAGGCCGGCTCATATAAGGCCTACTTGTGTCAGCTCCATTTAAGCCCACGGCCCATACGAGATGTGCCAATTCGGCCCGTCAACGGCCCGTTAAAGATTTGACACCATTGCAGCCCATCGTCAGTTTGAGCCCGTTAACAGCCCGCTATATATTTGGGCTCAATATCGGCCCGATGAGATTTCGGCCTGTTAACGGCCCATTTAATAGATGGGCCAATTTTCAAGATGTACATCTTTCGGCCTTTTAGCGACCCATTTAAATGTTGGGCCAATTTCTGGCCCGGTGTGTCTTTCAGCCTGTTGACGGCACATAAATCTGATGGTCCATCTATAGTTGGACCTGAGTTTCGGCCTTTTAGCGACCCATTTAAGTGTTGGGACAATTTCTGGCCCAGTGTCACTTTCAGCCTGTTGACGGCCCATAAATCAGTTGGGTTATTTGTAGTCGGACGTGAGTTTTGGCCTTTTAGCGACCCATTTATGTATTGCGCCAATTCCCGGCCATGTGTGCCTTTCGGCCTGTTAACGGGCCATAAATGATTGGGCCATTTGTAGTCGGACCTTAGTTTTGGCCTTTTAACGGCCATGCCCTTCATGGTCCAATACCAGTTCGGTTTCTCTTTCGGCCTGTTAAAGGCCCACAATACAGTTGGGCCATTTACAATACGACCTGACTTTTGGCCTAGCGGCCCATGCTCTTCATGGTCCAGTACAAGCCCACTGTCTCTTTCGGCCTGCTAAAGGCCTACAGTATAGTTGGGCCATATGTAGCCCAAACTTAGTAACTGCCTGTTAATGGCTCGTATAATAAATTGGGGTCACATGTTGCCCGCTTCGATGTCGGCCTGTTAACGACCCGGGAGGTAAGAGGGCCGACCATTAACTTTCAGCCTAGTAACGGCCCATTAACTTAATGGGCCCACTAAAGTTCGTACATGTCTTTAGGCCAAATTAGATAATTTGAGCCCATTACGACGAGCAATTATGCACAGGACCAAAACCGATCAAGCAAAGGTACAACATACAGGGAATAACGTTGCACATCCAGCATATATTACAGGAAATTACATCCACTGGGCAATCAAAGATTGATGCCGGTGCAAATAAATGAGTAGAACCTAACCATCTACAATGTCACAATCTGCAACCTCAGCACAGATGACGCCCATAAGCATGTGGGAAAGTTCTGCTACTTTGCTACACTGTCTCTGAAAACATTGATCACTTGTTGTGTCACACGACTCTGCACCTCTGATTCATCCATCATTTCCATCATTGCTTCAGCCATTACTTGGTTTGCAAAATACATTTATTCTGTTGCATTCGAGACAGAGGATACTGAACAGATTCAGATGGCGATTTTGGCAGGCTTGTATTATTGATAGTGGAGAGTGTCTCGACCACTGCATCATAACATAAATTAGGAAGGGAACCAAACAGATTAATCATGAGTTATTGCCATATTATCTGGCCTAGATTTACTGGAAAGAAACAATGGGTTTGCCTTGCTGTTTTCAGAGTTTGTCATGTTATCTTCAGCAGCCTGCACAAAATTAAGACACTAGCATTGTTATCATTGGCCATGTCAGATAATAGGAAAGCAACATTGACACAACGAACGTTTGGGCAATTAGCCTACATCAAATTAAGACAATATGGCACAGCTATAATCAGCCAGGTAAGGTAATACGAAAGCAACATTGACACAATGAATGAATGGACAACCAGAGAAGCACTACAATTCAGTAATGTGCGTGATATGAGATAGTACATTCATGCAGCTCAGTATGCAAAACTACCAGGCAGTTTTCCTTACAAAAATCAACATTGGCGCCTTTAACATTTTGCTACAACTAATTTTAGATCAGATAAAGGTTAGATTCACGCAAATTAACAAAATACATGCTGATGTAAAAATATAGTGATATACAACAGGTACTTACATCAGTATTGGAGCACAGAGAATTCCCGCAAGATATTTTCCTCGAATACGATCCCAATAGAGGAAGTCTTCTATCGTTTAACCTTATTTTCTAAAAGAGAGATGGGTAAGAAACATGTAGAAAATATGATCAGAATGCTATAAAATTTCATGATGCGAGGATACGCACACGTTTCTTAGAATGGAGTTGACATATTTTTGCTGGACTGGAGCGGACTAGTTCTTTGGCCACTGGAATCTGCTTATTATCAATAGGAGTTGGGTTTCTCTGTGCTGGCGCAGTATCTATAAAAACTGGAGTTGGTTTATTATCTCCTGGCGTTTGGATCTTTTGCAAAGGCCTTGTTTGTAACCCTTCAGATTCTAACATAGTCGTCTTCTCCTTGCATGCCTTGTATAGAAGAATGGTGCTTTAATTATAAAACATGCGACAGCAGAGAGATGGAATAGGTACTGAAGAATAGAAAGGCACGACATATCGACATGTATTCCCTCCATCCAAAAAAAATGGATGGGTCTAGGCGTATTTCAGTTCTAGATACATCATTTTTTATCCATTTCGGCAACATGTAATCCGGACGAAGGGAGTATGGTGTAAGAGCTAGGGATACGACAGGACAACACAGCAAAAAAACACTAGTTGAGTGTAAAACTATATGCTAGCGGAATACGTACAAAAATAACTAAGGCAACATACACGTGTATGATCGGGAAAATAAGATGGCATTGCAACAGAGCACTAGAACAACACTTCAATGTAAAAAAACATGGTATGGTAGACAGATGAAGTACATACTGATGAATAACAATGCATAAGATATTCAGAAGCATGATGTCCAAATTAAGCAGCCGGCATTACGATAGAGTAGAATGACAGTACTTGAATTTGAAAATATGTTATCATGAATGGAATAGGTACTGAAAAACAGGAAGGCATGACATATTTACATGCATGATTGCTAAGCACATGTCATTGCAACAGAGTAGATACACTCCAGGACATTATATGCATGTTGTAACCATATCACAGGCCAAGTTAGAGCAAGAACCTTGTGGGGTGAAGAGGATTCATCATCTTTCTGCAAGTCTTCTGAAGAACTGCCTTTACATGTTCCATCATATTGGGTATCATTGACATCAAGTTTATTGACCTTTACATTGCTCCGTGAGGTTCTTGTGGATATATCAGTGTGTGCAATTATATCTGACATGCATAGAAGACAACTAGTAGTTAGATTTATGTAATGAGTGCCTGTAGGAGATGACCTAAATAGTAGGACTGGGGTTAACTAGCAGCAACAGGTCTCATAAACTAAAGGGAGAACACAGATGAAAGCTACAGAATATGTATCGTTTGTACTCGAGATTAACTAGATGGCACACAAAAGTATTAAAGAACAACATAGGTAATACTGGAAGTGGTATAATACTATAATCACCAGCCTGTGGGATAGCATTGGCTGATGGATGATAACTATGGAACAACATTACCTAAAGAACAAGTATCTTAGCTGAACTATGGAACAACGTTAACTCCTGAACAAGACCTTTAACAGATCAGCATGAATATATAGTGAAATGTGATGATCTATTTTCCATGCTTAGATGAATAACTAAAGCCATAAATGTTGCACACAAGTAAGATGAGGGTACAACCTATCTGGCTGCCATCCATAGGAGTGAGCATCATGTGCTGACTTGTCGATGGCCCTGCAGTTGTTGTGGCTGTCCATGTCGGGCACGCGCATTCGATGCAGGGAACTGTTGAGTGGGGACTATAGCTCCCTTCTGGTGTATGCTTCCCTTGTTGGAGCAGCCGCGGTGAGTCGGAAGACGGTGTGTCTGAAGATGCAGATAACACATAATGTTAAGAATGACATATCTCTTTGATCTGAAGAAATACACTAAAAGATCAACAACAAGGTACGAGAGTGGTCACACGTCTGTTGACTGAAGACTAAATTGGGGTCACACGATTTTATTTTATTTTGGTACTGTCCGATCTACGTCGGATGGCCTGATGGCCGTCTTGTACCTCCCGGCTGACACTGCTCGGAATCTTCCCCGAAGAGCCAGCGACCAATGGCAGAGCAGCCTGCCTCCGCTATCCATGGCCTCGGCCAAAACCCCGCTCCCCGCCCCACCGCACTGCCGTGGTTGCGCCGCCCCCGGGCCAATCCACAAAGACTCCCCGTCATCCAGATCCGGCGGCGGCAGTACCTTCAACCCATGCAACCCTAAAAGATAGCCATCTAAGCGCTGCTTCCGTAGCGAACTTGCGGCCCCGCACCCTTACGTTAGACACCAGCCAACCAGCAGCCTAGGAGCTCCGCCGCCTCGATGGGTGTTGCTTCCTATTGGGAATCGATTGGCCCAGAATAAAAAACTGACGCCTAAATAAAGTGATTTGAGATGAGGGTGCGATATATCTGGCGGCATGGTGAAGTAGGCAGGTCCAGCTGCTGAGTCGGTGACACCGGTGTGGTTGCTGTGGCGACTGGCGGCAGGGAAAGAGCGATGTCGCGACGGTCAACGGCTACGGGGAAGCATCGCCAGGACTCTGGACGGATCCGAAGTTGGAGCCGCTCCGGCGCCGTGAACAATGGCGAGGGTGAATCGGCTCCGGTACGGTTCACGCGGCCGTCGTCGAGGCAACACCAGCAGCACGGAGTAAGAGGCACACGGCCCAGTGCACGACGGCAAATGGACAACGTCTCCGGCATTAGGGAGGAGGGCGACT